>NC_138772.1:245667525-245707525 GCF_965119305.1 Pelophylax lessonae
TGCGTGGGGGGGGGGGGCTCCAGGAGGAAGAGGTCGCATAGGCACCCTATGAGCACGTTCCACCGAAAACATGGAAGTAAAGGATTCTTGCCCAAAAGTAGAGAGCAGCCATTGTTCAATGAAAGCCACAGGATCTTTACCTTCCGCCCGCTCAGGGATCCCAATTGCTCTGATATTACTCCGTCTCTGTAAGATTCCGGTACCTCCGGTACCCTTAATCACCACTTTTCTCTGTAATGCGTCCCACCTTTCTCTTCAGGTGGTACGCATATACCTTTAAGAATGATGATGTCACTGCTGAGCGCCGCAGAGCGGCTATTTCAACCGCCGGCGGTCTCACTCACATTGTTCGTTCAACCTGCCTTGTTATCCACATGCTTTCAAGCCTGTCTCTCGATCGGAACCTCCAGCTATTCCCTTTACCTGGAGCAGACCGGAACCTCGCTACTGATCCCTGTATCTCGCTACCGGACCATTGCTTATCTACTGGACTTCTCTAAACTACTAACATTACAAGTGATAAGTACCCCGCAGGGGAACCCTCCATAACCTTATTGCACTATCTACCTATGCACATTAAGGACTGTTACCACCTATCCATACTATCCTATCATCTGCACTGTTACATAGATTGCTAGCTCTTGAGCCTACTACCATCTATCATCTGTACTGCTGCATAGATTGCTAGCTCTCCTGTCTACTACTATCTATCCTTGCACTGGGTTAGTCTATCCTGTATTTGTCATCTGCTGTCCTCACCACCTGTTAGCTTACTCGATACTAACCTATCTGCATTCCTAAATACCATCTTGAACTCTCCTATACAAAACCTATCAAGTGATTACCATCATTGTCACTGTTCACACCTGTCCCTTCAGCACATCACCTTCATACTATCATATACATACTATCACTCCAGGAACATCTCATTGAGTGTGTATATATCTGTATGTTGAAGCTGACAGGCCCACGGTGATGAGTCCTGGAGAGTTGGATCTGGTATTCAACACATCTCTACATGACTACTGAGTGGAGATTTTGCAGCTGCAAATCCAGCCTATAATAAAAACGCAGGAGCGTTACAGATTGAACGAACCTTAAAAATGGATTCAGCAGAATTACCCACTCAAGTGACACAATTAACACAACAAGTAAAAGCGTTAATACTTGCTCTGACTGACGTACAAGAAAAGAATCAGACTCTGACACAGCAGGTAACCCAGCTCTCACGACTTACTGCTGTTCAGCCTCCTGAACCTAAAATAAACTCTCCTCTAGTGTTTACAGGTGATCGGAAAAAATTTAGTGAATTCAAAAACGCATGTCAATTGCTTTTTTTGTTAAAACCTCGTACATACCCCACTGATCAAATAAAAGTCTGTACCGTTATTTCATACTTGACTGGTGATCCACGGGCCTGGGCAGACTCTCTCTTTGAGAATAATGATCAGATTCTCAACACCTATTCCTTATTCCTAGCGGAACTCGCTAGTGACCCCAATAGGCAGAGTACTGCTGATATTCAGTTGAGGGCCTTAAAACAAGGAAGGAGACCTGTAGAAGACTTTGTATCTGAGTTCAAAAGATGGACCCTGGATTCAGGGTGGAATGACACATCTTTGCGAACTCAATTCAGACTCGGGTTATCGGAAGCTGTTAAAGACAAGCTCGCCCGAGCAGATTTACCTGGCTCTTTGGAGGCCTTGATACAACTTAGTATCAACATCGACAGACGACTGCGAGAAAGAAGGGCTGAAAAGATGGCTATGCCATTGTCTAGTCCTTCTCAGATTTCGGCCGTTGACCCTACTCCCATGGATGTAGGAACCATACGCCCACCTTTAACGACTACTGAACGAGCTAGAAGAACATCCAGAAATCTCTGCATGTACTGCGCATCCTCGGATCATTTGATAAGCACCTGTCCCCTTATCCGCAAAAAAGAGGGTGAGTGTTCACATGTCTTGCTGGGAGGATTAACGACTTCCTTTTCTAACCCCTATCTTTTTGTTCATTTAATATTACAATGGGACCAAACTAGTATCACCACCAAGGCTATGGTTGACACTGGATCTTGTGGAAACTATATTGATACACGCTTTGTTACCTTAAATAAAATACCTATTATTTCAAAATCTAAGCCTGTTTCTGTTAGTTTCATTAATGGTATTCCACTGTCTTCTTGTCCAATTACCAACCAGACACAGGCACTCCTTGCCACTACCAACGAATCACATGTGGAGACCATCACCTTTGACATACTATCCACACCCCATTTTCCTATTATTTTGGGACTTCCCTGGTTACACACACACCAACCAATCATAGATTGGAAAAAACGGACTTTGGTTTTCCCTTCTCACTATTGTGAGAATATGTGTAACCTCCCATCTGCGCATAGTAGGGGGTATGTAGAGTTTGTCATAGTAGGGGGTATGTAGAGTTTGTTTCTCGGGCGAGCTCGTCTTTAACAGCTTCCGATAACCCGAGTCTGAATTGAGTTCGCAAAGATGTGTCATTCCACCCTGAATCAAACTCAGATACAAAGTCTTCTACAGGTCTCCTTCCTTGTTTTAAGGCACTCAACTGAATATCAGCAGTACAGTATTGGGGTCATCGTATAAACTAGCGAGTTCCGCTAGGAATAAGGAATAGGTGTTGAGAATCTGATCATTATTCTCAAAGAGAGAGTCTGCCCAGGCCCGTGGATCACCCGTCAAGTATGAAATAACGGTACAGACTTTTATTTGATCAGTGGGGTATGTACGAGGTTTTAACAAAAAAAGCAATTGACATGCGTTTTTGAATTCACTAAATTTTTTCCGATCACCTGTAAACGCTAGAGGAGAGTTTATTTTAGGTTCAGGAGGCTAAACAGCAGTAAGTCGTGAGAGCTGGGTTACCTGCTGTGTCAGAGTCTGATTCTTTTCTTGTACGTCAGTCAGAGCAAGTATTAACGCTTTTACTTGTTGTGTTAATTGTGTCACTTGAGTGGGTAATTCTGCTGAATCCATTTTTAAGGTTTGTTCAATCTGTAACGCTCCTGCGTTTTTTATTATAGGCTGGATTTGCAGCTGCAAAATCTCCACTCAGTAGTCATGAGATGTGAGATGTGTTGAATACCAGATCCAACTCTCCAGGACTCATCACCGTGGGCCTGTCAGCTTCAACATACAGATATATACACACTCAATGAGATGTTCCTGGAGTGATAGTATGTATATGATAGTATGAAGGTGATGTGCTGAAGGGACAGGTGTGAACAGTGACAAGGATGGTAATCACTTGATAGGTTTTGTATAGGAGAGTTCAAGATGGTATTTAGGAATGCAGATAGGTTAGTATCGAGTAAGCTAACAGGTGGTGAGGACAGCAGATGACAAATACAGGATAGACTAACCCAGTGCAAGGATAGATAGTAGTAGACAGGAGAGCTAGCAATCTATGCAGCAGTGCAGATGATAGATGGTAGTAGGCTCAAGAGCTAGCAATCTATGTAACAGTGCAGATGATAGGATAGTATGGATAGGTGGTAACAGTCCTTACTGTGCATAGGTAGATAGTGCAAAAAGGTTATAGAGGGTTCCCCTGCGGGGTACTTATCACTTGTAATGTTAGTAGTTTAGAGAAGTCCAGTAGATAAGGAATGGTCCGGTAGCGAGATACAGGGATCAGTAGCGAGGTTCCGGTCTGCTCCAGGTAAAGGGAATAGCTGGAGGTTCCGATCGAGAGACAGGCTTGAAAGCATGTGGATAACAAGGCAGGTTGAACGAACAATGTGAGTGAGACCGCCAGCGGTTAAAATAGCCGCTCTGCGGCGCTCAGCAGTGACATCATCGTTCTTAAAGGTATATGCGTACCACCTGAAGAGAAAGGTGGGACGCATTACAGAGAAAAGTGGTGATTAAGGGTACCGGAGGTACCGGAATCTTACAGAGACGGAGTAATATCAGAGCAATTGGGATCCCTGAGCGGGTGGAAGGTAAAGATCCTGTGGCTTTCATTGAACAATGGCTGCTCTCTACTTTTGGGCAAGAATCCTTTACTTCCATGTTTTCGGTGGAACGTGCTCATAGGGTGCCTATGCGACCTCTTCCTCCTGGAGCCCCCCCCCCACGCGCACTTTCATCTTCAAATTCCTCAATTACTAAAGCCAGGGGAATGCAGAGGAGGCTCAAGATTGACAACTCAAGGATCTCCCTGTTTCCCAATTACTCTGCGGTGGTGCAGAAACAGCGTGCAAAATTCGTAGAGGTCAAGAGGAGATTGCGGGACTTGAATGTTCAATACGCTATGCTGTACCCTTCCAGGCTCCGGGTGGTGGCCCGGGATGAGGTGTTGTTCTTTGATAAGCCTTCTGCTGCTGTTCAATGGCTGGATGCTAATGGTGGGGCCCTGCGGGCGGCCACTTCCCCCAGGCGAGAAGACCTTTGAGGATCGTTTCTACTTTTTGGAACTTTTGTACTCTTTTCGGCCGGTCATGGATCCTTTCGGTTCTCCTGCCTATACTTGGCACTTGATGTTACACACACTTTTCCTGTTATAATGGGAGCTCTTCTGCTGCACTAATGGTTGCTACCTCTCAAATGGTTGCTAATTTTGAGGAGACTACACTTGCATCGGTGGTCCCTCTCCGGTTTCCCCCCCTTGGTCGTGACTGGACATGCCCTATTGACTCGTCCCTTCCCCCACACGTGGCAGACGTGTATTGCCTTTTTGTTCCCCCCTTTTTGCCTTTTTTCTGGTCCTGGACTTTGGTTCGATTTTTTCTTTTCCTGCATGTACTTTGTCGCTCTACTGCTATTATTTTACCCTATGCTGTGGATGTTTCTATTGACTGTTCTCTATGCTGGGGCTGCACCGGTACTGTGTGGGCTGGGCGACTACTCCTGTTGCTCTCTCTATATAGCTGGGCTGTGCCGATGGGGTGTAGTGGGTTCACCCTTTCTGGGTGCCCTCTTTCGCATCCCTGGCCGGGTTGCCTGACGCTCCGTGTATGGCTACATTTTGACTATGGCTGATAATATTTGTGTGATGTCCTGGAATGTGCGGGGCCTCGGCAACCCGGTAAAGAGGACAGCGGTGCTCCGCACCATCAAACGCCTGCAGGCAGATATGGTTTGCCTGCAGGAGACCCATATGTCTCCTTCCACTTCCCCGTGTCTAGCTCCTAGCGTATTTAGTCACCAGTTCCACTCTGTTTACTCCACTTATTCAAGAGGGTGTGTATTTTGATTAAGAAGGGGGTACGGTTTCTATGCTCAAAGTCTGTGATTGACCCTGAGGGCCGGTTTGTTTTATCCTGCCAACTAGCAAGCCTTAGGTGTGTACTTGTGCCCCCCCCCGTATTCTGCAGGGGTACTTAAACTTATCGTGCCACATATTGCTCAACTTCCTGATGTGCCCCTGCTGATGTTGGGGGACTTTACTGCTGTACTTGACTCTGCCTGGGATAGGTTTTCCTCTCACTCCGGTGGACCTATGCTGGCCGGGGGGGCTATGCCCCTTGCTCGGTTGGTGGGTGAACTCGGACTGACAGATGTCTGGAGGATGGGCCACCCTGAGGTATGAAAATTTTCGTGCTTCTCGGCGTCACACTCGGGATTGTCTAGGATAGATCTGGGGCTGGGTAATGGTTCGCTACTGCCTCTGGTGGTCGTGGCGGGAAAATCCCTTTGGAAACTCAATGCATTCTGGCTGACGCTCTTTCCTAGTCCTGATCCCCTGCCACCCAAACTAACATCCTTTTTTGCTGAAAATTTGGAATCCGCAGAGGTGGGGGTGGTGTGGGATGCGGCTAAGGCATTCATGGGAGGTCAGTTTATACCTACGGTTAATGTCATTAAAACGGACACCAGGCAATGGGAGAATACTGTGTTGGACGCAGTGACTAGAGCGGAGGAAACTTATGATAGGGACCCGTCAGATGATACTCAGAGGTCGTGGCTGGCTGCCCAATCTATGGCCAAGTCGGTCTCGATTCAAAAGGCTGAAAACAAGCACTTCTTCTTGCAGCAGAGGTATTTTGAGAAGGGAGAAAACACGGGTCATATGTTGGCCATGCTGGTTCGCTCGCAGCAGCCTGCGGCATTTATACCCCAGATTAAGGATCCTCAGGGGGTGCTCTGGCACGCCACGGCTGACATACGGAGAGTACTTGGGAAGTTTTATGCTGATCTTTACTCCTCTAAGATCTCGGCTGACTCACGAGAAATTGCCGATTTTTTTGGCTTCCTGCGATTTGCCTTCTCTGTCTGCCTGGGACGTGGCTGTGCTTGGGGCCCCCCTTACGGAAAACGAACTTTATGCGGCCTTGAAATCTACTAAGCCTGGTAAATCTCCAGGGGCTGATGGTATCCCGTCGGAGGTTTAAAGCCGATACGCTGAACAGTTGGTGCCCGTGCTGCTGCGGGTATATAACGAAGCCTTCCGTATTGGCCGCTGTTAGGAATGCTTCCTGAGCACACTGATGTGCTGTCATGAATCTGCAAGGGTTAACCTAGAGCAGACTAATTGCAGTAATTGGCAAAGAGGCTGCCTTATTTAAACAGCTCAGAAGCACTGTGTCTTTTCTGACTTTTCCTGTGTTCCTGAAGCCTGCTTCCTGTTACCTGTTTGATATCCGTTTTGACCTTTGGCTTGTTCCTGACCTTGTTGACCTGCTGCCCGTCCTGACCCCCGGCTTGTTTGACCATTCTCTCGGATCTCCCTTGTCTGCTTATCTGCCTTCGGATCATGACCGGCTTCTCCCTTGGTGGGGCGACCCTGAGGACTGCGACCTGGTATCCACACGCAGCAAAATCCATCCTCCCCACTAGAGGCTCTTGCGAAAACTGGTGGATACTTAGATTCCGCAACTCAGGTTAGCCTGTGTCACTTACCTTGGGGGTTCCCGTCTAAGCTCCGCCCTCTGGCACACGTGGGGCCTTCCTCTGCCATCAGGCTACCACTTGTATCCCTAACAGTACAAATCAGCCATGACGGAGCCTGTAAGAGAAGCCTCACGGTTGGAAGAGATCTGCCAACACCTCGCAGCCCTGTCTCAAACCGTAAAGTCGCTTCAAGACGGCTACACACAGCTAGAGGAACGGCTGCGCTCTACGACACTTCAGGGGGATCCTCCTGTATTATCTGCTTCCTCTCCTGCTGCAGCACTCTCTGCACCTGCTTCTGGCCCTACCGTAGTGATGCTGCCACCAGAACCTCGAGTTCCTGCTCCCGAAAAAAATATTCCGGGGATCGCGGTAAATTCCAAGCCTTTCGCAACGCCTGCCAGCTGTATTTCTCCCTGCAACCTCGAACCTTTTCTTTGGAGACCACCAACTAATCGTGCCTAAAAACGGCTTTTTAAGGCTCTAAAAGACAAAAATATAGTCATTTTGACGAAATTTTTTTTCTGACCTTTGGTGACCAAATGCAGTTATTTTGGCTAAAAAATGATTTTTAGACACTTGGAGACCAAAACAGAGTAATTTTGACCGAAAATTGATATGATTCTGTCAGGAATTCTGTTCCAAAAGCGGTACAATTCTTTTCATGGAAATTTGGCGTTATGTATTATAGGCCTACAATTCTTAGTAATTACTGACTTAAACCTGACCAAAACAAGACTCTAGTAGACATCCCAGATGTGATAAATTTGAAACACAAAATATTATTATTAAAAATGTTATTATTTTATTATTTAATATATAATATATATAATAAAATTATATTAAAATTATATTATTGATTAGATTATAATTCATGCGTTATATATTATATATATATGTGTGTGTGTATATATATATATATATATATAACGCATGAATTATAGTCGAATCAATAATATAATTTTATATATATATATATATATATATATATATATATGTGTGTGTGTATATAGGTATATATATATATATATATATATATATATATATATATACATATAAACATATATGCATATATATAATATAAAATGTGTTATGTGTTTTGTGCAACGGTTTTTTTTTTTTTTGAATTTCCTTCCCTAGTTCCGCTCCCATGCAGCATTGCTGCTGCAGGGAACGGAACTAGGAAGTCATCATACCGACAGACGAGCGGCGGAGATCTCGGCTGGCGGTCACAGCAATGAGAGCTCATCGCTGGATCGCCAGGATAAGGTAAGAGAAGCTCCGCTGCGCTGTCTGCACGCTCTGCCCATTGACCCCGAGCGTGACTCGGGGATACCGCTAATAGCAGAAAATTCCTACCCCGAGTCACGCTCGGGGATACCGCTAAGGCGGTTAAGACACTAAAAGACAAAAATACATTAATTTTGACTAGTTTTTTTCAGATCTTTGGTGACCAAATGCATTTATTGTGACTAAAAAAGGCTTTTTAGACACCTGGAGACCAAAATAGAGTCATTTTGACCGAATTTTTTTTCAGGCAATTGGAGCCCAAATGGCCAGTTATAGACAAATCTTGTCTAAAACCGGCTTTTTAAGGCTCTAAAAGACAACAATGCAGTCATTTTGACTAATTTTTTTATCAGACCTTTGGTGACCAAATGCAGATATTTTGACTAAAAAAAGGCTTTTTAGACACTTGGAGACCAAAATAGAGTCATTTTGACCAAAAAAATCTTTCAGGCCATTTGAGCCCAAATGTCTAAAATCATGCCTAAAACCCGCGTTTTATGGCTCTAATAGACAAAAATACAGTCAATTTGACTAAATTTGTTTTTCATACCTTTGGTGACCAAATACAGTTATTTTGACTAAAAAAGGAAGGCTTTTTAGACACTTGGAGACCAAAATCGAGTCATTTTGACCCAAAAAATTTCTTCAGGCTATTGGAGCCAAATGTCTAAAATCTTGTCTAAAACCGGCTTTTTAAGGCTCTCAAAGAAAAAAATATAGTCATTTTGACTAAATTTTTTTTCAGACCTTTGGTGACCAAATGCCATTATTTTGACTAACAAAAGGTTTTTAGACACTTGGAGACCAAAATAGAGTCATTTTGACCAAAACATTTTTTTCAGGCCATTGGAGCCCAAATGGTCGGTTTTAAACAAATCTTGTCTAAAACCGTCTTTTTAAGGCTGTAAAAGACAAAAAATACAGTAATTTTGACTAAATTTTTTTTCACACCTTTGGTGACCAAATGCCGTTATTTTGACTAACAAAAGGTTTTTAGACACTTGGAGACCAAAATAGAGTATTTTTGACCAAAACATTTTTTTCAGGCCATTGGAGCCAAATGTCTAATATCTTGTCTAAAACCGGCTTTTTAAGGCTCTAAAAGACAAAAATACAGTAATTTTGACAAAAGTATTTTTCAGACCTTTGGTGACCAAATTCAGTTATTTTGGAAAAAAAGGCTTTTTAGACACTTGGAGACCAAAATAGAGTCATTTTGACCAAAAATTTTTTTTCAGGCCATTGGAGCCCAAATGGCCGGTTTTAGACAAATCTGGTCTAAAACCGGCTTTTTAAGACACTAAAAGACAAAAATACATTAATTTTGACTAGTTTTTTTCAGACCTTTGGTGACCAAATGCATTTATTTATACTAAAAAAGGCTTTTTTAGACACTTGGAGACCAAAATAGAGTCATTTTAACAAAAAAATTTCAGGCCATTGGAGCCCAAAAATCTAAAATCTTGTCTAAAACCGGCTTTTCAAGGCTCTAAAAGATCACCTGTTCGATTTTTTGATCATGCGCTATAAACAAAAAAAGGGCGTCAATTTTGCAAAAATAGCAATATTTTTCACATTTTTTTATATGAAATTCACCAAAAAAATGTAAAAATCAAAGTTTTTTAACATTTTCGGACAATTTGTTTATGCTACATATGTTTGGTAAAAAAAAATCGCAAAAAGCGTATTTTGATTGGTTTGCGCAAAAGTTATCGCGTTTACTAACAAAGGGAAAGATTTTTGTCATTTTTGTTGGTTTTTTTTTCAACGCGTAATTGAGATTTTTTTTGCGGTACCTCAAAATTGCGGCAGACAGATCGGACCCTTGACTGACATTTTTGACACTTTCGGGGTTACCAGTGACATTTCTACAGTAATTAGTGCTATACATATGCACTGTACCTGTAAAATTACACTGGCAGTGAAGGGGTTAACTTTTTTTGAGAGGGAGGGGCTGTGTGTGTCCCTAGGGGCGTGATTCTAACTGTGATTGGCTGTGGCTTGAGCTGTAGGAACAGTGATCAACAGTCCTACATAGTAGAAACGTATGATCACTGTTTCTACACAGGGGAGAATGACAGGCGGCTTGTTTACAACAGTCGCCTGACTTTCTCCCTCTGCAGTGACGATCGCCGAGTGACCGGCGGACATCGGGTCCGCCGGTCACACTTGCAAGGATCCAAGACCACGCGGGAGCTCGCCTCCGGGGGCGCGCGCTCGCTCCCTAGACCCTCACAGGCTAGCAACATAGATCAACATCACTTTGCCTGTGAGGGGCTTACTGCCGACGTAAATAGTCGTGCGGCAGTCGGCAAGTGGTTTAGGCTCTAAAAGACAAAAATAAAGTCACTTTGACTAATTTTTTTTAGACCTTTGGTGACAAAATGCAGTTATTTTGACTAAAAAAGGCTTTTTAGACACTTGGAGACCAAAATTGAGTAATTTTCACCAACAAATTTTTTTCAGGCCATTGGAGCCCAAATGGCCGGTTTTAGACAACTCTTATCTAAAACCGGCTTTTTAAGGCTCTAAAAGACAAAAATACAGTCATTTTGACAAATTTTTTTCAGACCTTTGGTGACCAAATGCAGTTATTTATACTATAAAAGGCTTTTTTAGACACTTGGAGACCAAAATAGAGTCATTTTAACAAAAAAATTTTCAGGCCATTGGAGCCCAAATATCTAAAATCTTGTCTAAAACCGGCTTTTCAAGGCTCTAAAAGAAAAAAAAAACAGTCAATTTGACTAAATGTTTTTCAGATCTTTGGTGACCAAATGCATTTATTGTGACTAAAAAGGCCTTTTAGACACTTGGAGACCAAAATAGAGTCATTTTGACCAAAACATTTTTTTAAGGCCATTGGAGCCAAATGTCTAAAATTTTGTCTAAAACCAGCATTTTAAGGCTCTAAAAGACAAAAATATAGTCATTTTGACTAAATTTTTTTTCAGACCTTTGGTTACCAAATGCAGTTATTTTGACTAAAAAGGCTTTTTAGACACTTGGAGACCAAAATAGAGTCATTTTGACCGAATTTTTTTCAGGCAATTGGAGCCCAAATGGCCAGTTATAGACAAATCTTGTCTAAAACCGTCTTTTTAAGGCTCTAAATGACAAAAATACAGTCATTTTGACTAATTTTTTTTTATCAGACCTTTGGTGACCAAATGCAGTTATTTTGACTAAAAAAGGCTTTTTAGACACGTGGAGACCAAAATAGAGTCATTTTGACCAAAAAAACCTTTCAGGCCATTTGAGCCCAAATGTCTAAAATCGTGCCTAAAACCCGCGTTTTAAGGCTCTAAAAGACAAAAATACAGTCAATTTGACTAAATGTGTTTTTCATACCTTTGGTGACCAAATTCAGTTATTTTGACTAAAAAAGGAATGCTTTTTAGACTCTTGGAGGCCAAAATCGAGTCATTTTGACCCAAAAAATTTTTTCAGGCTATTGGAGCCAAATGTCTAAAATCTTGTCTAAAACCGGCTTTTTAAGGCTCTAAAAGAAAAAAATATAGTCATTTGGACTTAATTTTTTTTTCAGACCTTTTGTGACCAAATGCAGTGATTTTGACTTAAAAAGGCTTTTTAGACACTTGGAGACCAAAATAGAGTCATTTTAACTAAAAAATTATTTTCAGGCCATTGTTGCCGAAATGGCTGGTTTTAGACAAATCTTGTCTTAAACCGGCTTTTTAAGGCTCTAAAAGACAAAAATACAGTCATTTTGACTAAATTGTTTTTCAGACCTTTGGTGACCAAATGCCGTTATTTTGACTAACGAAAGGTTTTTAGACACTTGGAGACCAAAATAGAGTCATTTTGACCAAAACATTTTTTCAGGCCAATCGAGCCCAAATGGCCGGTTTTAAACAAATCTTGTCTAAAACCGGCTTTTAAGGCTGTAAAAGACAAAAAATACAGTAATTTTGACTAAATTTTTTTCAGACCTTTGGTGACCAAATGCCGTTATTTTGACTAACAAAAGATTTTTTAGACACTTGGAGACCAAAATAGAGTATTTCTGACCAAAACATTTTTTTCAGGCCATTGGAGCCAAATGTCTAAAATCTTGTCTAAAACCGGCTTTTTAAGGCTTTAAAAGACAAAAATATAGTCATTTTGACTAAAGTATTTTTCAGACCTTTGGTGACCAAATGCAGTTATTTTGACTAAAAAAGGCTTTTTAGACACTTGGAGACCAAAATAGAGTCATTTTGACCAAAAAGTTTTTTTCAGGCCATTGGAGCCCAAATGGCCGGTTTTAGACAAATCTGGTCTAAAACCGGCTTTTTAAGACACTAAAAGACAAAAATACATTAATTTTAACTAACTTTTTCAGACCTTTGCTGACCAAATGCATTTATTTATACTAAAAAAGACTTTTTTAGACACTTGGAGACCAAAATAGAGTCATTTTAACAAAAAAATTTTTCAGGCCATTGGAGCCCAAAAATCTAAAATCTTGTCTAAAACCGGCTTTTCAAGGCACTAAAAGACAAAAATACAGTCAATTTGACTAAATTTTTTTTCAGATCTTTCGTGACCAAATGCAGTTATTTTGACTAAAAAGGCTTTTTAGACACTTGGAGACCAAAATAGAGTCATTTTGACCAAAACATTTTTTTCAGGCCATTGGAGCCAAATGTCTAAAATCTTGTCTAAAACCGGCTTTTTAAGGCTCTAAAAGACAAAAATATAGTAATTTTGACTACATTTTTTTTCAGACCTTTGGTTACCAAATGCAGTTATTTTGACTAAAAAAGGCTTTTTAGACACTTGGAGAACAAAATAGAGTCATTTTGACCGATTTTTTTTCAGGCAATTGGAGCCCAAATGGCCAGTTATAGACAAATCTTGTCTAAAACCGGCTTTTTAAGGCTCTAAAAGACAAAAATACAGTCATCTTGACAATTTTTTTTATCAGACCTTTGGTGACCAAATGCAGTTATTTTGACTAAAAAAGGCTTTTTAGACACTTGGAGACAAAAATAGAGTCATTTTGACCAAACATTTTTTTCAGGCCATTGAAACTCAAATGGCCGGTTTTAGACAAATCGTGTCTAAAACCGGCTATTTACCACTTAACCCCCGGAAGATTTGACCCCCTTCCTGACCAGGGCCTATTTTGCGATTCGGCACTGCGTTGACTTTAACGGACAATTGCGCGGTCGTGCGACGCTGTACCTAAACAAATTTGACTTCCTTTTTTTCCCACAAACAGAGCTTTCTTTTGGTGGTATTTGATCACCTGTGCGATTTTTTGATCATGCGCTATAAACAAAAAAAAGCGTCAATTTTGCAAAAATAGCAATATTTTTCACATTTTTTTACATGAAATTCCCCAAAAAAATGTGAAAATCAAAATTTTTTAACATTTTCGGCCAATTTGTTTTATGCTACATATGTTTGGTAAAAAAAAAAGCGTATTTTGATTGGTTTGCGCAAAAGTTATCGCGTTTACTAACAAAGGGAAAGATTTTTGTTGTTTATGTAGTTTTTTTTTCAACGCGTAATGGCGGCGATCTGCGATTTTTTTTGTGGTACTGCAAAATTGCGGCAGACAGATCGGACCCTTGACTGACATTTTTGACACTTTTGGGGTTACCAGTGACACTTCTACAGTAATCAGTGCTATACATATGCACTGTTACTGTAAAATTACACTGGCAGTGAAGGGGGTTAACTTTTTTTGAGAGGGAGGGGCTGTGTGTGTCCCTCGGGGCGTGATTCTAACTGTGATTGGGATTGGCTTGAGCTGTAGGAACAGTGATCAACGGTCCTACATAGTAGAACTGTATGATCACTGTTTCTACACAGGGGAGAATGACAGGTGGCTTGTTTATATCAGTCGCCTGACTTTCTCCCTCTGCAGTGACGATCGCCGAGTGACCGGCGAACATCGGGTCCGCCGGTCACACGTGCGGGGGATCCGTGACCACGCGGGAGCGTGCCTCCGGGGGCGCGCGCTCGCTCCCTAGACCCTCACAAGCTAGCAACGTAGATCAACATCACTTTGCCTGTGAGGGGCTTACTGCCGACGTAAAAACTCGTGCGGCAGTAGGCAAGTGGTTAAGGCTCTAAAAGACAAAAATAAAGACACTTTGACTAATTTTTTTTTTAGACCTTTGGTGACGAAATGCAGTTATTTTGACTAAAAAAGGCTTTTTAGACACTTGGAGACCAAAATTGAGTCATTTTGACCAAAAACATTTTTTCATGCCATTGGAGCCCAAATGGCCGGCTTTAGACAACTCTTGTCTAAAATCGGATTTTTAAGGCTCTAAAAGACAAAAAATACAGTCATTTTGACTAATTTTTTTCAGACCTTTGGTGACCAAATGCCGTTATTTTGACTAACAAAAGGTTTTTAGACACTTGGAGACCAAAATAGAGTATTTTTGACCAAAACATTTTTTTCCAGGCCATTTTAGCCAAATGTCTAAAATCGTGCCTAAAACCGGCTTTTTAAGGCTCTCAAAGAAAAAATATAGTCATTTGGACTTAATTTTTTTCAGACCTTTGGTGACCAAATGCAGTTATTTTGACTTAAAAAGGCTTTTTAGACACTTGGAGACCGAAATAGAGTCATTTTAACTAAAAAATAATTTTCAGGCCATTGGAGCCCAAATGGCCGGTTTTAGACAAATCTTGTCTTAAACCGGCTTTTTAAGGCTCTAAAAGACAAAAATACAGTCATTTTGACTAAGTTTGTTTTTCAGACCTTTGGTGACCAAATGCCGTTATTTTGACTAACAAAAGTTTTTAGACACTTGGAGACCAAAATAGAGTCATTTTGACCAAAACATTTTTTTCAGGCCATTGGAGCCCAAATTGCCGGTTTTAAACAAATCTTGTCTAAAACCGGCTTTTTAAGGCTGTAAAAGACAAAAAATACAGTAATTTTGACTAATTTTTTTTCAGACCTTTGGTGACCAAATGCCGTTATTTTGACTAACAAAAGGTTTTTAGACACTTGGAGACCATACTAGAGTATTTTTGACCAAAACATTGTTTTCAGGCCATTGGAGCCAAATGTCTAAAATCTTGTCTAAAACCGGCTTTTTAAGGCTCTAAAAGACAAAAATATAGTCATTTTGACGAAATTTTTTTTCTGACCTTTGGTGACCAAATGCAGTTATTTTGACTAAAAAACGATTTTTAGACACTTGGAGACCAAAACAGAGTAATTTTGACTGAAAATTTCTTTTCAGGCCATTGTGGCCGGTTTTAGACAAATCTTGTCTAAAACCGGCTTTTTAAGGCTCTAAAAGACAAAAATACAGTCATTTTGACTAAAGTATTTTTCAGACCTTTGGTGACCAAATTCAGTTATTTTGACAAAAAAAGGCTTTTTAGACACTTGGAGACCAAAGTAGAGTCATTTTGACCAAAAAATTTTTTCAGGCCATTGGAGCCCAAATGGCCGGTTTTAGACAAATCTGGTCTAAAACCGGCTTTTTAAGACACTAAAAGACAACAATACATTAATTTTGACTATTTTTTTCAGATCTTTGGTGACCAAATGCATTTATTGTGACTAAAAAAGGCTTTTTAGACATTTGGAGACCAAAATAGAGTCATTTTGACCGAATTTTTTTTCAGGCAATTGGAGCCCAAATGGCCAGTTATAGACAAATCTTGTCTAAAACCGGCTTTTTAAGGCTCTAAAAGACAAAGATGCAGTCATTTTGACTAATTTTTTTATCAGACCTTTGGTGACCAAATGCAGATATTTTGACTAAAAAAGGCTTTTTAGACACTTGGAGACCAAAATAGAGTCATTTTGACCAAAACATTTTTTCAGGCCATTGGAGCCCAAATGGCCGGTTTTAAAAAAATCTTGTCTAAAACCGTCTTTTTAAGGCTGTAAAAGACAAAAAATACAGTAATTTTGACTAAATTTTTTTCAGACCTTTGGTGACCAAATGCCGTTATTTTGACTAACAAAAGGTTTTTAGACACTTGGAGACCAAAATAGAGTATTTTTGACCAAAACATTTTTTTCAGGCCATTGGAGCCAAATGTCTAAAATCTTGTCTAAAACCGGCTTTTTAAGGCTCTAAAAGACAAAAATACAGTCATTTTGACTAAAGTATTTTTCAGACCTTTGGTGACCAAATTCAGTTATTTTGAAAAAAAAAGGCTTTTTAGACACTTGGAGACCAAAATAGAGTCATTTTGACCAAAAAATTTTTTTCAGGCCATTGGAGACAAATCTGGTCTAAAACCGGCTTTTTAAGACACTAAAAGACTAAAATACATTAATTTTGACTAGCTTTTTTTCAGACCTTTGGTGACCAAATGCATTTATTTATACTAAAAAAGGCTTTTTTCGACACTTGGAGACCAAAATAGAGTCATTTTAACAAAAAAATTTCAGGCCATTGGAGCCCAAAAATCTAAAATCTTGTCTAAAACCGGCTTTTCAAGGCTCTAAAAGATCACCTGTGCGATTTTTTGATCATGCGCTATAAACAAAAAAAGAGCGTCAATTTTGCAAAAATAGCAATATTTTTCACATTTTTTTATATGAAATTCACCAAAAAAATGTAAAAATCAAAGTTTTTTAACATTTTCGGCCAATTTGTTTATGCTACATGTTTGGTAAAAAAATCTCAAAAAGCGTATTTTGATTGGTGTGCGCAAAAGTTATCGTGTTTACTAACAAAGGGAAAGATTTTTTGTAATTTTTGTTGGTTTTTTTTCAACGTGTAATGGCGGCGATCTGCGATTTTTTTTTTGCGGTACTGCAAAATTGCGGCAGACAGATCGGACCCTTGACTGACATTTTTGACACTTTCGGGGTTACCAGTGACATTTCTACAGTAATCAGTGCTATACATATGCACTGTTACTGTAAAATTACACTGGCAGTGAAGGGGTTAACTTTTTTTGAGAGGGAGGGGCTGTGTGTGTCCCTAGGGGCGTGATTCTAACTGTGATTGGCTGTGGCTTGAGCTGTAGGAACAGTGATCAACGGTCCTACATAGTAGAACCGTATGATCACTGTTTCTACACAGGGGAGAATGACAGGGGGCTTGTTTACATCAGTCGCCTGACTTTCTCCCTCTGTCGGATCGCCAAGTGACCGGCGGACATCGGGGGACACGTGCAGGGGATCCATGACCACGCGGGAGCTCGCCTCCGGGGCGCGCGCTCGCTCCCTAGACCCTAACAGGCTAGCAACGTAGATCAACATCACTTTGCCTGTGAGGGGCTTACTGCCAACGTATATAGTGGTTAAGGCTCTAAAAGACAAAAATAAAGTCACTTTGACTAAATTTTTTTAGACCTTTGGTGACGAAATGCCGTTATTTTGACTAACGAAAGGTTTTTATACACTTGGAGACCAAAATAGAGTCATTTTGACCAAAACATTTTTTTCAGGCCAATCGAGCCCAAATGGCCGGTTTTAAACAAATCTTGTCTAAAACCGGCTTTTTAAGGCTGTAAAAGACAAAAAATACAGTAATTTTGACTAATTTTTTTTTCAGACCTTTGGTGACCAAATGCCGTTATTTTGACTAACAAAAGGTTTTTAGACACTTGGAGACCAAAATAGAGTATTTCTGACCAAAACATTTTTTTTCAGGCCATTGGAGCCAAATGTCTAAAATCTTGTCTAAAACCGGCTTTTTAAGGCTTTAAAAGACAAAAATATAGTCATTTTGACTATAGTATTTTTCAGACCTTTGGTGACCAAATGCAGTTATTTTGACTAAAAAAGGCTTTTTAGACACTTGGAGACCAAAATAGAGTCATTTTGACCAAAAAGTTTTTTTCAGGCCATTGGAGCCCAAATGGCCGGTTTTAGACAAATCTGGTCTAAAACCGGCTTTTTAAGACACTAAAAGACAAAAATACATTAATTTTGACTAATTTTTTCAGACCTTTGCTGACCAAATAAATTTATTTATACTAAAAAAGACTTTTTTAGACACTTGGAGACCAAAATAGAGTCATTTTAACAAAAAAATTTTCAGGCCATTGGAGCCCAAAAATCTAAAATCTTGTCTAAAACCGACTTTTCAAGGCACTAAAAGACAAAAATACAGTCAATTTGACTAAATTTTTTTTCAGATCTTTGGTGACCAAATGCAGTTATTTTGACTAAAAAGGCTTTTTAGACACTTGGAGACCAAAATAGATTCATTTTGACCAAAATATTTTTTCAGGCCATTGGAGCCAAATGTCTAAAATCTTGTCTAAAACTGGCTTTTTAAGGCTCTAAAAGACAAAAATATAGTAATTTTGACTACATTTTTTTTCAGACCTTTGGTTACCAAATGCAGTTATTTTGACTAAAAAAGGCTTTTTAGACACTTGGAGACCAAAATAGAGTCATTTTGACCGTTTTTTTTTCAGGCAATTGGAGCCCAAATGGCCAGTTATAGACAAATCTTGTCTAAAACCGGCTTTTTAAGGCTCTAAAAGACAAAAATACAGTCATCTTGACAATTTTTTTTATCAGACCTTTGGTGACCAAATGCAGTTATTTTGACTAAAAAAGGCTTTTTAGACACTTGGAGACCAAAATAGAGTCATTTTGACCAAACATTTTTTTCAGGCCATTGAAACTCAAATGGCCGGTTTTAGACAAATCGTGTCTAAAACCGGCTATTTAACCACTTAACCCCCGGAAGATTTGACCCCCTTCCTGACCAGGGCCTATTTTGCAATTTGGCACTGCGTTGACTTTAACGGACAATTGCGCGGTCGTGCGACGCTGTACCTAAACAAATTTGACTTCCTTTTTTTCCCACAAACAGAGCTTTCTTTTGGTGGTATTTGATCACCTGTGCGATTTTTTGATCATGCGCTATAAACAAAAAAAGAGCGTCAATTTTGCAAAAATAGCAATATTTTTCACATTTTTTTATATGAAATTCCCCCAAAAAATGTGAAAATCAAAATTTTTTTAACATTTTCGGCCAATTTGTTTTATGCTACATATGTTTGGTAAAAAAAAAAGCGTATTTTGATTGGTTTGCGCAAAAGTTATCGCGTTTACTAACAAAGGGAAAGATTTTTGTCATTTTTGTAGTTTTTTTTTCAACGTGTAATGGCGGCGATCTGCGATTTCTTTTGCGGTACTGCAAAATTGCGGCAGACAGATCAGACCCTTGACTGACATTTTTGACACTTTTGGGGTTACCAGTGACATTTCTACAGTAATCAGTGCTATACATATGCACTGTTACTGTAAAATTACACTGGCAGTGAAGGGGGTTAACTTTTTTTGAGAGGGAGGGGCTGTGTGTGTCCCTCGGGGCGTGATTCTAACTGTGATTGGCTGTGGCTTGAGCTGTAGGAACAGTGATCAACGGTCCTACATAGTAGAACCGTATGATCACTGTTTCTACACAGGGGAGAATGACAGGCGGCTTGTTTATATCAGTCACCTGACTTTCTCCCTCTGCAGTGACAATCGCCGAGTGACCGGCGAACATCGGGTCTGCCGGTCACACGTGCGGGGGATCCGTGACCACGCGGGAGCGCGCCTCCGGGGGCGCGCGCTCGCTCCCTAGACCCTCACAAGCTAGCAACGTAGATCAACATCACTTTGCCTGTGAGGGGCTTACTGCCGACGTAAATAGTCGTGCGGCAGTCGGCAAGTGGTTAAGGCTCTAAAAGACAAAAATAAAGACACTTTGACTAATTTTTTTTTTAGACCTTTGGTGACGAAATGCAGTTATTTTGACTAAAAAGGCTTTTTAGACACTTGGAGACCAAAATTGAGTCATTTTGACCAAAAAAATTTTTTCATGCCATTGGAGCCCAAATGGCCGGTTTTAGACAACTCTTGTCTAAAACCGGCTTTTTAAGGCTCTAAAAGACAAAAAATACAGTCATTTTGACTAAATTTTTTTCAGACCTTTGGTGACCAAATGCCGTTATTTTGACTAACAAAAGGTTTTTAGACACTTGGAGACCAAAATAGAGTATTATTGACCAAAACATTTTTTTCAGGCCATTTTAGCCAAATGTCTAAAATCGTGCCTAAAACCGGCTTTTTATGGCTCTCAAAGAAAACAATATAGTCATTTGGACTTAATTTTTTCAGACCTTTGGTGACCAAATGCAGTTATTTTGACTTAAAAAGGCTTTTTAGACACTTGGAGACCGAAATAGAGTCATTTTAACTAAAAAATAATTTTCAGGCCATTGGAGCCCAAATGGCCGGTTTTAGACAAATCTTGTCTTAAACCGGCTTTTTAAGGCTCTAAAAGACAAAAATACAGTCATTTTGACTAAATTGTTTTTCAGACCTTTGGTGACCAAATGCCGCTATTTTGACTAACAAAAGGTTTTTAGACACTTGGAGACCAAAATAGAGTCATTTTGACCAAAACATTTTTTCAGGCCATTGGAGCCCAAATTGCCGGTTTTAAACAAATCTTGTCTAAAACCGGCTTTTTAAGGCTGTAAAAGACAAAAAATACAGTAATTTTGACTAATTTTTTTTCAGACCTTTGGTGACCAAATGCCGTTATTTTGACTAACAAAAGGTTTTTAGACACTTGGAGACCAAAATAGAGTATTTTTGACCAAAACATTGTTTTCAGGCCATTGGAGCCAAATGTCTAAAATCTTGTCTAAAACCGGCTTTTTAAGGCTCTAAAAGACAAAAATATAGTAATTTTGACTACATTTTTTTTCAGACCTTTGGTTACCAAATGCAGTTATTTTGACTAAAAAAGGCTTTTTAGACACTTGGAGACCAAAATAGAGTCATTTTGACCGATTTCTTTTCAGGCAATTGGAGCCCAAATGGCCAGTTATAGACAAATCTTGTCTAAAACCGGCTTTTTAAGGCTCTAAAAGACAAAAATACAGTCATCTTGACAATTTTTTTTATCAGACCTTTGGTGACCAAATGCAGTTATTTTGACTAAAAAAGGCTTTTTAGACACTTGGAGACAAAAATAGAGTCATTTTGACCAAACATTTTTTTCAGGCCATTGAAACTCAAATGGCCGGTTTTAGACAAATCGTGTCTAAAACCGGCTATTTACCACTTAACCCCCGGAAGATTTGACCCCCTTCCTGACCAGGGCCTATTTTGCGATTCGGCACTGCGTTGACTTTAACGGACAATTGCGCGGTCGTGCGACGCTGTACCTAAACAAATTTGACTTCCTTTTTTTCCCACAAACAGAGCTTTCTTTTGGTGGTATTTGATCACCTGTGCGATTTTTTGATCATGCGCTATAAACAAAAAAAAGCGTCAATTTTGCAAAAATAGCAATATTTTTCACATTTTTTTACATGAAATTCCCCAAAAAAATGTAAAAATCAAAGTTTTTTAACATTTTCGGCCAATTTGTTTATGCTACATGTTTGGTAAAAAAATCGCAAAAAGCGTATTTTGATTGGTGTGCGCAAAAGTTATCGTGTTTACTAACAAAGGGAAAGATTTTTTGTAATTTTTGTTGGTTTTTTTTCAACGTGTAATGGCGGCGATCTGCGATTTTTTTTTTGCGGTACTGCAAAATTGCGGCAGACAGATCGGACCCTTGACTGACATTTTTGACACTTTCGGAGTTACCAGTGACATTTCTACAGTAATCAGTGCTATACATATGCACTGTTACTGTAAAATTACAATGGCAGTGAAGGGGTTAACTTTTTTTGAGAGGGAGGGGCTGTGTGTGTCCCTAGGGGCGTGATTCTAACTGTGATTGGCTGTGGCTTGAGCTGTAGGAACAGTGATCAACGGTCCTACATAGTAGAACCGTATGATCACTGTTTCTACACAGGGGAGAATGACAGGGGGCTTGTTTACATCAGTCGCCTGACTTTCTCCCTCTGTCGGATCGCCAAGTGACCGGCGGACATCGGGGGACACGTGCGGGGGATCCATGACCACGCGGGAGCTCGCCTCCGGGGCGCGCGCTCGCTCCCTAGACCCTAACAGGCTAGCAACGTAGATCAACATCACTTTGCCTGTGAGGGGCTTACTGCCAACGTATATAGTGGTTAAGGCTCTAAAAGACAAAAATAAAGTCACTTTGACTAAATTTTTTTAGACCTTTGGTGACGAAATGCCGTTATTTTGACTAACGAAAGGTTTTTATACACTTGGAGACCAAAATAGAGTCATTTTGACCAAAACATTTTTTTCAGGCCAATCGAGCCCAAATGGCCGGTTTTAAACAAATCTTGTCTAAAACCGGCTTTTTAAGGCTGTAAAAGACAAAAAATACAGTAATTTTGACTAATTTTTTTTTCAGACCTTTGGTGACCAAATGCCGTTATTTTGACTAACAAAAGGTTTTTAGACACTTGGAGACCAAAATAGAGTATTTCTGACCAAAACATTTTTTTTCAGGCCATTGGAGCCAAATGTCTAAAATCTTGTCTAAAACCGGCTTTTTAAGGCTTTAAAAGACAAAAATATAGTCATTTTGACTATAGTATTTTTCAGACCTTTGGTGACCAAATGCAGTTATTTTGACTAAAAAAGGCTTTTTAGACACTTGGAGACCAAAATAGAGTCATTTTGACCAAAAAGTTTTTTTCAGGCCATTGGAGCCCAAATTGCCGGTTTTAGACAAATCTGGTCTAAAACCGATTTTTTAAGACACTAAAAGACAAAAATACATTAATTTTGACTAATTTTTTCAGACCTTTGCTGACCAAATAAATTTATTTATACTAAAAAAGACTTTTTTAGACACTTGGAGACCAAAATAGAGTCATTTTAACAAAAAAATTTTCAGGCCATTGGAGCCCAAAAATCTAAAATCTTGTCTAAAACCGACTTTTCAAGGCACTAAAAGACAAAAATACAGTCAATTTGACTAAATTTTTTTTCAGATCTTTGGTGACCAAATGCAGTTATTTTGACTAAAAAGGCTTTTTAGACACTTGGAGACCAAAATAGATTCATTTTGACCAAAACATTTTTTCAGGCCATTGGAGCCAAATGTCTAAAATCTTGTCTAAAACCGGCTTTTTAAGGCTCTAAAAGACAAAAATATAGTAATTTTGACTACATTTTTTTTATCAGACCTTTGGTGACCAAATGCAGTTATTTTGACTAAAAAAGGCTTTTTAGACACTTGGAGACCAAAATAGAGTCATTTTGACCAAACATTTTTTTCAGGCCATTGAAACTCAAATGGCCGGTTTTAGACAAATCGTGTCTAAAACCGGCTATTTAACCACTTAACCCCCGGAAGATTTGACCCCCTTCCTGACCAGGGCCTATTTTGCAATTTGGCACTGCGTTGACTTTAACGGACAATTGCGCGGTCGTGCGACGCTGTACCTAAACAAATTTGACTTCCTTTTTTTCCCACAAACAGAGCTTTCTTTTGGTGGTATTTGATCACCTGTGCGATTTTTTGATCATGCGCTATAAACAAAAAAAGAGCGTCAATTTTGCAAAAATAGCAATATTTTTCACATTTTTTTATATGAAATTCCCCCAAAAAATGTGAAAATCAAAATTTTTTTAACATTTTCGGCCAATTTGTTTTATGCTACATATGTTTGGTAAAAAAAAAGCGTATTTTGGTTGGTTTGCGCAAAAGTTATCGCGTTTACTAACAAAGGGAAAGATTTTTGTCATTTTTGTAGTTTTTTTTTCAACGCGTAATGGCGGCGATCTGCGATTTCTTTTGCGGTACTGCAAAATTGCGGCAGACAGATCGGACCCTTGACTGACATTTTTGACACTTTTGGGGTTACCAGTGACATTTCTACAGTAATCAGTGCTATACATATGCACTGTTACTGTAAAATTACACTGGCAGTGAAGGGGGTTAACTTTTTTTGAGAGGGAGGGGCTGTGTGTGTCCCTCGGGGCGTGATTCTAACTGTGATTGGCTGTGGCTTGAGCTGTAGGAACAGTGATCAACGGTCCTACATAGTAGAACCGTATGATCACTGTTTCTACACAGGGGAGAATGACAGGCGGCTTGTTTATATCAGTCACCTGACTTTCTCCCTCTGCAGTGACAATCGCCGAGTGACCGGCGAACATCGGGTCTGCCGGTCACACGTGCGGGGGATCCGTGACCACGCGGGAGCGAGCCTCCGGGGGCGCGCGCTCGCTCCCTAGACCCTCACAAGCTAGCAACGTAGATCAACATCACTTTGCCTGTGAGGGGCTTACTGCCGACGTAAATAGTCGTGCGGCAGTCGGCAAGTGGTTAAGGCTCTAAAAGACAAAAATAAAGACACTTTGACTAATTTTTTTTTTAGACCTTTGGTGACGAAATGCAGTTATTTTGACTAAAAAGGCTTTTTAGACACTTGGAGACCAAAATTGAGTCATTTTGACCAAAAAAAATTTTTCATGCCATTGGAGCCAAAATGGCCGGTTTTAGACAACTCTTGTCTAAAACTGGCTTTTTAAGGCTCTAAAAGACAAAAAATACAGTCATTTTGACTAAATTTTTTTCAGACCTTTGGTGACCAAATGCCGTTATTTTGACTAACAAAAGGTTTTTAGACACTTGGAGACCAAAATAGAGTATTTTTGACCAAAACATTTTTTCAGGCCATTTTAGCCAAATGTCTAAAATCGTGCCTAAAACCGGCTTTTTATGGCTCTCAAAGAAAAAAATATAGTCATTTGGACTTAATTTTTTCAGACCTTTGGTGACCAAATGCAGTTATTTTGACTTAAAAAGGCTTTTTAGACACTTGGAGACCGAAATAGAGTCATTTTAACTAAAAAATAATTTTCAGGCCATTGGAGCCCAAATGGCCGGTTTTAGACAAATCTTGTCTTAAACCGGCTTTTTAAGGCTCTAAAAGACAAAAATACAGTCATTTTGACTAAATTGTTTTTCAGACCTTTGGTGACCAAATGCCGCTATTTTGACTAACAAAAGGTTTTTAGACACTTGGAGACCAAAATAGAGTCATTTTGACCAAAACATTTTTTCAGGCCATTGGAGCCCAAATTGCCGGTTTTAAACAAATCTTGTCTAAAACCGGCTTTTTAAGGCTGTAAAAGACAAAAAATACAGTAATTTTGACTAATTTTTTTTCAGACCTTTGGTGACCAAATGCCGTTATTTTGACTAACAAAAGGTTTTTAGACACTTGGAGACCAAAATAGAGTATTTTTGACCAAAACATTGTTTTCAGGCCATTGGAGCCAAATGTCTAAAATCTTGTCTAAAACCGGCTTTTTAAGGCTCTAAAAGACAAAAATATAGTCATTTTGACGAAATTTTTTTTCTAACCTTTGGTGACCAAATGCAGTTATTTTGACTAAAAAACGATTTTTAGACACTTGGAGACCAAAACAGAGTAATTTTGACCGAAAATTTCTTTTCAGGCCATTGGAGCCCAAATGGCCGGTTTTAGACAAATCTTGTCTAAAACCAGCTTTTTAAGGCTCTAAAAGACAAAAAATACAGTCATTTTGACTAAATTTTTTTCAGACCTTTGGTGACCAAATGCCGTTATTTTGACTAACAAAAGGTTTTTAGACACTTGGAGACCAAAATAGAGTATTTTTGACCAAAACATTTTTTTCAGGCCATTTTAGCCAAATGTCTAAAATCGTGCCTAAAACCGGCTTTTTAAGGCTCCCAAAGAAAAAAATATAGTCATTTGGACTTAATTTTTTCAGACCTTTGGTGACCAAATGCAGTTATTTTGACTTAAAAAGGCTTTTTAGACACTTGGAGACCGAAATAGAGTCATTTTAACTAAAAAATAATTTTCAGGCCATTGGAGCCCAAATGGCCGGTTTTAGACAAATCTTGTCTTAAACCGGCTTTTTAAGGCTCTAAAAGACAAAAATACAGTCATTTTGACTAAATTGTTTTTCAGACCTTTGGTGACCAAATGCCGCTATTTTGACTAACAAAAGGTTTTTAGACACTTGGAGACCAAAATAGAGTCATTTTGACCAAAACATTTTTTCAGGCCATTGGAGCCCAAATTGCCGGTTTTAAACAAATCTTGTCTAAAACCGGCTTTTTAAGGCTGTAAAAGACAAAAAATACAGTAATTTTGACTAATTTTTTTTCAGACCTTTGGTGACCAAATGCCGTTATTTTGACTAACAAAAGGTTTTTAGACACTTGGAGACCAAAATAGAGTATTTTTGACCAAAACATTGTTTTCAGGCCATTGGAGCCAAATGTCTAAAATCTTGTCTAAAACCGGCTTTTTAAGGCTCTAAAAGACAAAAATATAGTCATTTTGACGAAATTTTTTTTCTAACCTTTGGTGACCAAATGCAGTTATTTTGACTAAAAAACGATTTTTAGACACTTGGAGACCAAAACAGAGTAATTTTGACCGAAAATTTCTTTTCAGGCCATTGGAGCCCAAATGGCCGGTTTTAGACAAATCTTGTCTAAAACCAGCTTTTTAAGGCTCTAAAAGACAAAAAATACAGTCATTTTGACTAAATTTTTTTCAGACCTTTGGTGACCAAATGCCGTTATTTTGACTAACAAAAGGTTTTTAGACACTTGGAGACCAAAATAGAGTATTTTTGACCAAAACATTTTTTTCAGGCCATTTTAGCCAAATGTCTAAAATCGTGCCTAAAACCGGCTTTTTAAGGCTCTCAAAGAAAAAAATATAGTCATTTGGACTTAATTTTTTCAGACCTTTGGTGACCAAATGCAGTTATTTTGACTTAAAAAGGCTTTTTAGACACTTGGAGACCGAAATAGAGTCATTTTAACTAAAAAATAATTTTCAGGCCATTGGAGCCCAAATGGCCGGTTTTAGACAAATCTTGTCTTAAACCGGCTTTTTAAGGCTCTAAAAGACAAAAATACAGTCATTTTGACTAAATTGTTTTTCAGACCTTTGGTGACCAAATGCCGTTATTTTGACTAACAAAAGGTTTTTAGACACTTGGAGACCAAAATAGAGTCATTTTGACCAAAACATTTTTTTCAGGCCATTGGAGCCCAAATGGCCGGTTTTAAACAAATCTTGTCTAAAACCAGCTTTTTAAGGCTGTAAAAGACAAAAAATACAGTAATTTTGACTAATTTTCTTTTTCAGACCTTTGGTGACCAAATGCCGTTATTTTGACTAACAAAAGGTTTTTAGACACTTGGAGACCAAAATAGAGTATTTTTGACCAAAACATTTTTTTCAGGCCATTGGAGCCAAATGTCTAAAATCTTGTCTAAAACCGGCTTTTTAAGGCTTTACAAGACAAAAATATAGTCATTTTGACGAAATTTTTTTTCTGACCTTTGGTGACCAAATGCAGTTATTTTGACTAAAAAACGATTTTTAGACACTTGGAGACCAAAACAGAGTAATTTTGACCGAAAATTTCTTTTCAGGCCATTGGAGCCCAAATGGCCGGTTTTAGACAAATCTTGTCTAAAACCGGCTTTTCAAGGCACTAAAAGACAAAAATACAGTCAATTTGACTAAATTTTTTTTCAGATCTTTCGTGACCAAATGCAGTTATTTTGACTAAAAAGGCTTTTTAGACACTTGGAGACCAAAATAGAGTCATTTTGACCAAAACATTTTTTTCAGGCCATTGGAGCCAAATGTCTAAAATCTTGTCTAAAACCGGCTTTTTAAGGCTCTAAAAGACAAAAATATAGTAATTTTGACTACATTTTTTTTCAGACCTTTGGTTACCAAATGCAGTTATTTTGACTAAAAAAGGCTTTTTAGACACTTGGAGACCAAAATAGAGTCATTTTGACCGATTTTTTTTCAGGCAATTGGAGCCCAAATGGCCAGTTATAGACAAATCTTGTCTAAAACCGGCTTTTTAAGGCTCTAAAAGACAAAAATACAGTCATCTTGACAATTTTTTTTATCAGACCTTTGGTGACCAAATGCAGTTATTTTGACTAAAAAAGGCTTTTTAGACACTTGGAGACAAAAATAGAGTCATTTTGACCAAACATTTTTTTCAGGCCATTGAAACTCAAATGGCCGGTTTTAGACAAATCGTGTCTAAAACCGGCTATTTACCACTTAACCCCCAGAAGATTTGACCCCCTTCCTGACCAGGGCCTATTTTGCGATTCGGCACTGCGTTGACTTTAACGGACAATTGCGCGGTCGTGCGACGCTGTACCTAAACAAATTTGACTTCCTTTTTTTCCCACAAACAGAGCTTTCTTTTGGTGGTATTTGATCACCTGTGCGATTTTTTGATCATGCGCTATAAACAAAAAAAAAGCGTCAATTTTGCAAAAATAGCAATATTTTTCACATTTTTTTACATGAAATTCCCCAAAAAAATGTGAAAATCAAAATTTTTTAACATTTTCGGCCAATTTGTTTTATGCTATATATGTTTGGTAAAAAAAAAAAGCGTATTTTGATTGGTTTGCGCAAAAGTTATCGCGTTTACTAACAAAGGGAAAGATTTTTGTTGTTTTTTTTATTTTTTTTTCAACGCGTAATGGCGGCGATCTGCGATTTTTTTTGCGGTACTGCAAAATTGCGGCAGACAGATCGGACCCTTGACTGACATTTTTGACACTTTTGGGGTTACCAGTGACATTTCTACAGTAATCAGTGCTATACATATGCACTGTTACTGTAAAATTACACTGGCAGTGAAGGGGGTTAACTTTTTTTGAGAGGGAGGGGCTGTGTGTGTCCCTCGGGGCGTGATTCTAACTGTGATTGGTTGTGGCTTGAGCTGTAGGAACAGTGATCAACGGTCCTACATAGTAGAACCGTATGATCACTGTTTCTACACAGGGGAGAATGAAAGGCGGTTTGTTTACATCAGTCGCCTGACTTTCTCCCTCTGCAGTGACGATCGTCGAGTGACCAGCGAACATCGGGTCCGCCGGTCACACGTGCGGGGGATCTGTGACCACGCGGGAGCGCGCCTCCGGGGGCGCGCGCTCGCTCCCTAGACCCTCACAAGCTAGCAACGTAGATCAACATCACTTTGCCTGTGAGGGGCTTACTGCCGACGTAAATAGTCGTGCGGCAGTCGGCAAGTGGTTAAGGCTCTAAAAGACAAAAATAAAGACACTTTGACTAATTTTTTTTTTTTAGACCTTTGGTGACGAAATGCAGTTATTTTGACTAAAAAAGGCTTTTTAGACACTTGGAGACCAAAATTGAGTCATTTTGACCAAAAACATTTTTCATGCCATTGGAGCCCAAATGGCCGGTTTTAGACAACTCTTGTCTAAAACCAGATTTTTAAGGCTCTAAAAGACAAAAATACAGTCATTTTGACTAAATTGTGTTTCAGACATTTGGTGACCAAATGCCGTTATTTTGACTAACAAAAGGTCTTTAGACACTTGGAGACCAAAATAGAGTCATTTTGACCAAAACATTTTTTTCAGGCCATTGGAGCCCAAATTGCCGGTTTTAAACAAATCTTGTCTAAAACCGGCTTTTTAGGGCTGTAAAAGACAAAAAATACAGTAATTTTGACAAATTTTTTTTCAGACCTTTGGTGACCAAATGCCGTTATTTTGACTAACAAAAGGTTTTTAGACACTTGGAGACCAAAATAGAGTATTTTTGACCAAAACATTTTTTTCAGGCCATTGGAGCCAAATGTCTAAAATCTTGTCTAAAACCGGCTTTTTAAGGCTCTAAAAGACAAAAATATAGTCATTTTGACGAAATTTTTTTTCTGACCTTTGGTGACCAAATGCAGTTATTTTGACTAAAAAACGATTTTTAGACACTTGGAGACCAAAACAGAGTAATTTTGACCGAAAATTTCATTTCAGGCCATTGGAGCCCAAATGGCCGGTTTTAGACAAATCTTGTCTAAAACCGCCTTTTTAAGGCTCTAAAAGACAAAAATACAGTCATTTTGACTAAAGTATTTTTCAGACCGTTGGTGACCAAATTCAGTTATTTTGACAAAAAAAGGCTTTTTAGACACTTGGAGACCAAAATAGAGTCATTTTGACCAAAAAAGTTTTTTCAGGCCATTGGAGCCCAAATGGCCAGTTTTAGACAAATCTGGTCTAAAACCGGCTTTTTAACCTCCCTGGCGGTATGATTCTGTCAGGAATTCTGTTCCAAAAGCGGTACAATTCTTTTCATGGAAATTTGGCGTTATGTATTATAGGCCTACAATTCTTAGTAATTACTGACTTAAACCTGACCAAAAGAAGACTCTAGTAGACATCCCAGATGTGATAAATTTGAAACACAAACAAGTGAATTATAATCGAATCAATAATATTATTTTATTATTTAATATATAATATATATAATAAAATTATATTATTGATTAGATTATAATTCATGCGTTATATATTATATATATATGTGTGTATATATATATATATATATATATATATATATACATATACATATATATATATGTGTGTATATAGATATATATATATATATGTGTGTGTGTATATATATATATATATATATATAAAACGCATGAATTATAATCGAATTAATAATATAATTTTATATATATATATATATGTATATATATGTATATATATATATATATATATATATTTGCATATATATATATATGTTTGCATATATATATATATATATAGATATATATATATATATAGATATAGATATATATATGCATATATATATATATATATATATATATATATATGCATATATATATATGCATATATATATAAATATGCATATATATATGCATATATATATATATATGCATATATATAATATAAAATGTGTGATGTGTTTTGTGCAACGTTTTGTTTTTTTTTTTTGAATTTCCCTCCCTAGTTCCGCTCCCATGCAGCATTGCTGCTGCAGGGAACGGAACTAGGAAGTCATTATACCGACAGACGAGCGGCGGAGATCTCGGCTGGCGGTCACAGCAATGAGAGCTCATCGCTGGATCGCCAGGATAAGGTAAGAGAAGCTCCGCTGCGCTGTCTGCACGCTCTGCCCATTGACCCCGAGTGTGACTCTGGGATACCGCTAATAGCAGAAAATTTCTACCCCGAGTCACGCTCGGGGATACCGCTAAGGCGGTTAAGACACTAAAAGACAAAAATACATTAATTTTGACTAGTTTTTTTCAGATCTTTGGTGACCAAATGCATTTATTGTGACTAAAAAAGGCTTTTTAGACACTTGGAGACCAAAACAGAGTCATTTTGACCGAATTTTTTTTCAGGCAATTGGAGCCCAAATGGCCAGTTATAGACAAATCTTGTCTAAAACCGGCTTTTTAAGGGTCTAAAAGACAAAAATGCAGTCATTTTGACTAATTTTTTTATCAGACCTTTGGTGACCAAATGCAGATATTTTGACTAAAAAAGGCTTTTTAGACACTTGGAGACCAAAATAGAGTCATTTTGACCAAAAAAATCTTTCAGGCCATTTGAGCCAAAATGTCTAAAATCGTGCCTAAAACCCGCGTTTTAAGGCTCTAAAAGACAAAAATACAGTCAATTTGACTAAATTTGTTTTTCATACCTTTGGTGACCAAATGCAGTTATTTTGACTAAAAAAGGAAGGCTTTTTAGACACTTGGAGACCAAAATCGAATCATTTTAACTAAAAAATAATTTTCAGGCCGGTTTTAGACAAATCTTGTCTATGGGAACTGGATGGTGCCTGTGATCCAATTGACTTGCGGGTTATGTGCTTGCAACCACGGTAATCCCAGGATAATGGGAAATAAGGAGGATGTGATAACATCCAGGCTAATCAGTTCCTTATGGCCGGAGGAGGAGACCATAGGAAGGGGAAAAGTTTCTTGGGTCACGGGCCCGGATTTGATGTGGGAACCATCAGCCAGGAAGATGGTGAGGTCCTGAGTCTTGAGCCGGAGAGATACGCCATGTTGCAGGGCGAACGAGCGATCAATGAAACAACGGCAGGCTCCCAAGTCAATGATTGCAGTAACTGGGACGAGTCCTTCCGGAAGCTGTAATGACACAGGAAAGGCTAGGTGGGAGGAACTGGCAACAGATGGTGAGGCCGGCATGAACTTATGGTATTTTGCCGGGCAGGAGCGCTTATAGTGGCCAGCTTCACCGCAATACAGGCACATGTTACCCAACTGGCGACAGCGTCTCTCCTCCGGGGACAATGCAGGCCGTATGATCCCAAGTTCTATAGGTTCAGGCGTATCTGAGGCGACTCCAGCGGGAGCGGGGTTGGTAAGAGCTGACCCAGCAGAAGAAAAGTATGCAGGATGAGCAACTCGTGGTAGCGTCCAGGCTGGTCTGAACTGCTGCGGAGATCGTTCTGCTCTGCGCTCCCGTAGCCACCGGTCGATTTGAATGGCCTGGGAAATCAAATCTTCCAAGGCGTTGGGGACACCTACCCGCGCCAGCTCGTCCTTCAGTCCTTCTGACAAGCCGAGACGGAACTGATACCGGAGTGCTGCTTTTGTTCCAGGACGTATCGGAACTGATGCGGTGGAAGTTAGTGACGTAGTGTTCTACGGGCCTGCGACCCTGCTGAAGAACATGAAGCGCAGCTTCTGCGGTGGAGGATCGCTGCGGGTCATCATAGAGCTGTGCCATGGCCTCAAAAAATGACCGTAAGGAGTTTAATGGGGGCTGTCCTCTTCAAGGAGCCGATGAACCCAGGACTGGGGTTCGCCTAGGAGCAGGGAGATAACAAACCCCAGGCAGAGTCAAGTACAGCAGTAAAGTCCCCCAACATCAGCAGGGGCACATCAGGAAGTTGAGCAATATGTGGCACGATAAGTTTAAGTACCCCTGCAGAATACGGGGGGGGGGCACAAGTACACACCTAAGGCTTGCTAGTTGGCAGGATAAAACAAACCGGCCCTCAGGGTCAATCACAGACTTTGAGCATAGAAACCGTACCCCCTTCTTAATCAAAATACACACCCTCTCGAATAAGTGGAGTAAACAGAGTGGAACTGGTGACTAAATACGCTAGGAGCTAGACACGGGGAAGTGGAAGGAGACATATGGGTCTCCTGCAGGCAAACCACATCTGCCTGCAGGCGTTTGATGGTGCGGAGCACCGCTGTCCTCTTTACTGGGTTGCCGAGGCCCCGCACATTCCAGGACATCACACAAATATTATCAGCCATAGTCAAAATGTAGCCATACACGGAGCATCAGGCAACCCGGCCAGGGAGGCGAAAGAGGGCACCCAGAAAGGGTGAACCCACTACACCCCATCAGCACAGCCCAGCTATATAGAGAGAGCAACAGGAGTAGTCGCCCAGCCCACACAGTACCGGTGCAGCCCCAGCATAGAGAACAGTCAATAGGAACATCCACAGCATAGGGTAAAATAATAGCAGTAGAGCGACAAAGTACATGCAGGAAAAGCAAAAATCGAACCAAAGTCCAGGACCAGAAAAAAGGCAAAAAGGGGGGAACAAAAAGGCAATACACGTCTGCCACGTGTGGGGGAAGGGACGAGTCAATAGGGCATGTCCAGTCACGACCAAGGGGGGGAAACCGGAGAGGGACCACCGATGCAAGTGTAGTCTCCTCAAAATTAGCAACCATGTGAGAGGTAGCAACCATTAGTGCAGCAGAAGAGCTCCCATCATAACAGGAAAAGTGTGTGTAACATCAAGTGCCAAGTATAGGCAGGAGAACCGAAAGGATCCATGACCGGCCGAAAAGAGTACAAAAGTTCCAAAAAGTAGAAACGATCCTCAAAGGTCTTCTCGCCTGGGGGAAGTGGCCGCCCGCAGGGCCCCACCATTAGCATCCAGCCATTGAACAGCAGCAGAAGGCTTATCAAAGAACAACACCTCATCCCGGGCCACCACCCGGAGCCTGGAAGGGTACAGCATAGCGTATTGAACATTCAAGTCCCGCAATCTCCTCTTGACCTCTACGAATTTTGCACGCTGTTTCTGCACCACCGCAGAGTAATCGGGAAACAGGGAGATCCTTGAGTTGTCAATCTTGAGCCTCCCCTGCATTCCCCTGGCTTTAGTAATTGAGGAATTTGAAGATGAAAGTGCGTGGGGGGGGGGGCTCCAGGAGGAAGAGGTCGCATAGGCACCCTATGAGCACGTTCCACCGAAAACATGGAAGTAAAGGATTCTTGCCCAAAAGTAGAGAGCAGCCATTGTTCAATGAAAGCCACAGGATCTTTACCTTCCGCCCGCTCAGGGATCCCAATTGCTCTGATATTACTCCGTCTCTGTAAGATTCCGGTACCTCCGGTACCCTTAATCACCACTTTTCTCTGTAATGCGTCCCACCTTTCTCTTCAGGTGGTACGCATATACCTTTAAGAATGATGATGTCACTGCTGAGCGCCGCAGAGCGGCTATTTCAACCGCCGGCGGTCTCACTCACATTGTTCGTTCAACCTGCCTTGTTATCCACATGCTTTCAAGCCTGTCTCTCGATCGGAACCTCCAGCTATTCCCTTTACCTGGAGCAGACCGGAACCTCGCTACTGATCCCTGTATCTCGCTACCGGACCATTGCTTATCTACTGGACTTCTCTAAACTACTAACATTACAAGTGATAAGTACCCCGCAGGGGAACCCTCCATAACCTTATTGCACTATCTACCTATGCACATTAAGGACTGTTACCACCTATCCATACTATCCTATCATCTGCACTGTTACATAGATTGCTAGCTCTTGAGCCTACTACCATCTATCATCTGTACTGCTGCATAGATTGCTAGCTCTCCTGTCTACTACTATCTATCCTTGCACTGGGTTAGTCTATCCTGTATTTGTCATCTGCTGTCCTCACCACCTGTTAGCTTACTCGATACTAACCTATCTGCATTCCTAAATACCATCTTGAACTCTCCTATACAAAACCTATCAAGTGATTACCATCATTGTCACTGTTCACACCTGTCCCTTCAGCACATCACCTTCATACTATCATATACATACTATCACTCCAGGAACATCTCATTGAGTGTGTATATATCTGTATGTTGAAGCTGACAGGCCCACGGTGATGAGTCCTGGAGAGTTGGATCTGGTATTCAACACATCTCTACATGACTACTGAGTGGAGATTTTGCAGCTGCAAATCCAGCCTATAATAAAAACGCAGGAGCGTTACAGATTGAACGAACCTTAAAAATGGATTCAGCAGAATTACCCACTCAAGTGACACAATTAACACAACAAGTAAAAGCGTTAATACTTGCTCTGACTGACGTACAAGAAAAGAATCAGACTCTGACACAGCAGGTAACCCAGCTCTCACGACTTACTGCTGTTCAGCCTCCTGAACCTAAAATAAACTCTCCTCTAGTGTTTACAGGTGATCGGAAAAAATTTAGTGAATTCAAAAACGCATGTCAATTGCTTTTTTTGTTAAAACCTCGTACATACCCCACTGATCAAATAAAAGTCTGTACCGTTATTTCATACTTGACTGGTGATCCACGGGCCTGGGCAGACTCTCTCTTTGAGAATAATGATCAGATTCTTAACACCTATTCCTTATTCCTAGCGGAACTCGCTAGTTTATACGATGACCCCAATAGGCAGAGTACTGCTGATATTCAGTTGAGGGCCTTAAAACAAGGAAGGAGACCTGTAGAAGACTTTGTATCTGAGTTCAAAAGATGGACCCTGGATTCAGGGTGGAATGACACATCTTTGCGAACTCAATTCAGACTCGGGTTATCGGAAGCTGTTAAAGACAAGCTCGCCCGAGCAGATTTACCTGGCTCTTTGGAGGCCTTGATACAACTTAGTATCAACATCGACAGACGACTGCGAGAAAGAAGGGCTGAAAAGATGGCTATGCCATTGTCTAGTCCTTCTCAGATTTCGGCCGTTGACCCTACTCCCATGGATGTAGGAACCATACGCCCACCTTTAACGACTACTGAACGAGCTAGAAGAACATCCAGAAATCTCTGCATGTACTGCGCATCCTCGGATCATTTGATAAGCACCTGTCCCCTTATCCGCAAAAAAGAGGGTGAGTGTTCACATGTCTTGCTGGGAGGATTAACGACTTCCTTTTCTAACCCCTATCTTTTTGTTCATTTAATATTACAATGGGACCAAACTAGTATCACCACCAAGGCTATGGTTGACACTGGATCTTGTGGAAACTATATTGATACACGCTTTGTTACCTTAAATAAAATACCTATTATTTCAAAATCTAAGCCTGTTTCTGTTAGTTTCATTAATGGTATTCCACTGTCTTCTTGTCCAATTACCAACCAGACACAGGCACTCCTTGCCACTACCAACGAATCACATGTGGAGACCATCACCTTTGACATACTATCCACACCCCATTTTCCTATTATTTTGGGACTTCCCTGGTTACACACACACCAACCAATCATAGATTGGAAAAAACGGACTTTGGTTTTCCCTTCTCACTATTGTGAGAATATGTGTAACCTCCCATCTGCGCATAGTAGGGGGTATGTAGAGTTTGTCATAGTAGGGGGTATGTAGAGTTTGTTTCTCGGGCGAGCTCGTCTTTAACAGCTTCCGATAACCCGAGTCTGAATTGAGTTCGCAAAGATGTGTCATTCCACCCTGAATCAAGGGTCCATCTTTTGAACTCAGATACAAAGTCTTCTACAGGTCTCCTTCCTTGTTTTAAGGCACTCAACTGAATATCAGCAGTACAGTATTGGGGTCATCGTATAAACTAGCGAGTTCCGCTAGGAATAAGGAATAGGTGTTGAGAATCTGATCATTATTCTCAAAGAGAGAGTCTGCCCAGGCCCGTGGATCACCCGTCAAGTATGAAATAACGGTACAGACTTTTATTTGATCAGTGGGGTATGTACGAGGTTTTAACAAAAAAAGCAATTGACATGCGTTTTTGAATTCACTAAATTTTTTCCGATCACCTGTAAACGCTAGAGGAGAGTTTATTTTAGGTTCAGGAGGCTGAACAGCAGTAAGTCGTGAGAGCTGGGTTACCTGCTGTGTCAGAGTCTGATTCTTTTCTTGTACGTCAGTCAGAGCAAGTATTAACGCTTTTACTTGTTGTGTTAATTGTGTCACTTGAGTGGGTAATTCTGCTGAATCCATTTTTAAGGTTTGTTCAATCTGTAACGCTCCTGCGTTTTTTATTATAGGCTGGATTTGCAGCTGCAAAATCTCCACTCAGTAGTCATGAGATGTGAGATGTGTTGAATACCAGATCCAACTCTCCAGGACTCATCACCGTGGGCCTGTCAGCTTCAACATACAGATATATACACACTCAATGAGATGTTCCTGGAGTGATAGTATGTATATGATAGTATGAAGGTGATGTGCTGAAGGGACAGGTGTGAACAGTGACAAGGATGGTAATCACTTGATAGGTTTTGTATAGGAGAGTTCAAGATGGTATTTAGGAATGCAGATAGGTTAGTATCGAGTAAGCTAACAGGTGGTGAGGACAGCAGATGACAAATACAGGATAGACTAACCCAGTGCAAGGATAGATAGTAGTAGACAGGAGAGCTAGCAATCTATGCAGCAGTGCAGATGATAGATGGTAGTAGGCTCAAGAGCTAGCAATCTATGTAACAGTGCAGATGATAGGATAGTATGGATAGGTGGTAACAGTCCTTACTGTGCATAGGTAGATAGTGCAAAAAGGTTATAGAGGGTTCCCCTGCGGGGTACTTATCACTTGTAATGTTAGTAGTTTAGAGAAGTCCAGTAGATAAGGAATGGTCCGGTAGCGAGATACAGGGATCAGTAGCGAGGTTCCGGTCTGCTCCAGGTAAAGGGAATAGCTGGAGGTTCCGATCGAGAGACAGGCTTGAAAGCATGTGGATAACAAGGCAGGTTGAACGAACAATGTGAGTGAGACCGCCAGCGGTTAAAATAGCCGCTCTGCGGCGCTCAGCAGTGACATCATCGTTCTTAAAGGTATATGCGTACCACCTGAAGAGAAAGGTGGGACGCATTACAGAGAAAAGTGGTGATTAAGGGTACCGGAGGTACCGGAATCTTACAGAGACGGAGTAATATCAGAGCAATTGGGATCCCTGAGCGGGTGGAAGGTAAAGATCCTGTGGCTTTCATTGAACAATGGCTGCTCTCTACTTTTGGGCAAGAATCCTTTACTTCCATGTTTTCGGTGGAACGTGCTCATAGGGTGCCTATGCGACCTCTTCCTCCTGGAGCCCCCCCCCCCGCGCACTTTCATCTTCAAATTCCTCAATTACTAAAGCCAGGGGAATGCAGAGGAGGCTCAAGATTGACAACTCAAGGATCTCCCTGTTTCCCGATTACTCTGCGGTGGTGCAGAAACAGCGTGCAAAATTCGTAGAGGTCAAGAGGAGATTGCGGGACTTGAATGTTCAATACGCTATGCTGTACCCTTCCAGGCTCCGGGTGGTGGCCCGGGATGAGGTGTTGTTCTTTGATAAGCCTTCTGCTGCTGTTCAATGGCTGGATGCTAATGGTGGGGCCCTGCGGGCGGCCACTTCCCCCAGGCGAGAAGACCTTTGAGGATCGTTTCTACTTTTTGGAACTTTTGTACTCTTTTCGGCCGGTCATGGATCCTTTCGGTTCTCCTGCCTATACTTGGCACTTGATGTTACACACACTTTTCCTGTTATAATGGGAGCTCTTCTGCTGCACTAATGGTTGCTACCTCTCAAATGGTTGCTAATTTTGAGGAGACTACACTTGCATCGGTGGTCCCTCTCCGGTTTCCCCCCCTTGGTCGTGACTGGACATGCCCTATTGACTCGTCCCTTCCCCCACACGTGGCAGACGTGTATTGCCTTTTTGTTCCCCCCTTTTTGCCTTTTTTCTGGTCCTGGACTTTGGTTCGATTTTTTCTTTTCCTGCATGTACTTTGTCGCTCTACTGCTATTATTTTACCCTATGCTGTGGATGTTTCTATTGACTGTTCTCTATGCTGGGGCTGCACCGGTACTGTGTGGGCTGGGCGACTACTCCTGTTGCTCTCTCTATATAGCTGGGCTGTGCCGATGGGGTGTAGTGGGTTCACCCTTTCTGGGTGCCCTCTTTCGCCTCCCTGGCCGGGTTGCCTGATGCTCCGTGTATGGCTACATTTTGACTATGGCTGATAATATTTGTGTGATGTCCTGGAATGTGCGGGGCCTCGGCAACCCGGTAAAGAGGACAGCGGTGCTCCGCACCATCAAACGCCTGCAGGCAGATGTGGTTTGCCTGCAGGAGACCCATATGTCTCCTTCCACTTCCCCGTGTCTAGCTCCTAGCGTATTTAGTCACCAGTTCCACTCTGTTTACTCCACTTATTCGAGAGGGTGTGTATTTTGATTAAGAAGGGGGTACGGTTTCTATGCTCAAAGTCTGTGATTGACCCTGAGGGCCGGTTTGTTTTATCCTGCCAACTAGCAAGCCTTAGGTGTGTACTTGTGCCCCCCCCGTATTCTGCAGGGGTACTTAAACTTATCGTGCCACATATTGCTCAACTTCCTGATGTGCCCCTGCTGATGTTGGGGGACTTTACTGCTGTACTTGACTCTGCCTGGGATAGGTTTTCCTCTCACTCCGGTGGACCTATGCTGGCCGGGGGGGCTATGCCCCTTGCTCGGTTGGTGGGTGAACTCGGACTGACAGATGTCTGGAGGATGGGCCACCCTGAGGTATGAAAATTTTCGTGCTTCTCGGCGTCACACTCGGGATTGTCTAGGATAGATCTGGGGCTGGGTAATGGTTCGCTACTGCCTCTGGTGGTCGTGGCGGGAAAATCCCTTTGGAAACTCAATGCATTCTGGCTGACGCTCTTTCCTAGTCCTGATCCCCTGCCACCCAAACTAACGTCCTTTTTTGCTGAAAATTTGGAATCCGCAGAGGTGGGGGTGGTGTGGGATGCGGCTAAGGCATTCATGGGAGGTCAGTTTATACCTACGGTTAATGTCATTAAAATGGACACCAGGCAATGGGAGAATACTGTGTTGGACGCAGTGACTAGAGCGGAGGAAACTTATGATAGGGACCCGTCAGATGATACTC
>NC_138772.1:245710025-245812525 GCF_965119305.1 Pelophylax lessonae
GACAAATCTTGTCTAAAACCGGCTTTTTAAGGGTCTAAAAGACAAAAATGCAGTCATTTTGACTAATTTTTTTATCAGACCTTTGGTGACCAAATGCAGATATTTTGACTAAAAAAAGGCTTTTTAGACACTTGGAGACCAAAATAGAGTCATTTTGACCAAAAAAATCTTTCAGGCCATTTGAGCCCAAATGTCTAAAATCATGCCTAAAACCCGCGTTTTATGGCTCTAATAGACAAAAATACAGTCAATTTGACTAAATTTGTTTTTCATACCTTTGGTGACCAAATGCAGTTATTTTGACTAAAAAAGGAAGGCTTTTTAGACACTTGGAGACCAAAATCGAGTCATTTTGACCCAAAAAATTTCTTCAGGCTATTGGAGCCAAATGTCTAAAATCTTGTCTAAAACCGGCTTTTTAAGGCTCTCAAAGAAAAAAATATAGTCATTTTGACTAAATTTTTTTTCAGACCTTTGGTGACCAAATGCCATTATTTTGACTAACAAAAGGTTTTTAGACACTTGGAGACCAAAATAGAGTCATTTTGACCAAAACATTTTTTTCAGGCCATTGGAGCCCAAATGGTCGGTTTTAAACAAATCTTGTCTAAAACCGTCTTTTTAAGGCTGTAAAAGACAAAAAATACAGTAATTTTGACTAAATTTTTTTTCACACCTTTGGTGACCAAATGCCGTTATTTTGACTAACAAAAGGTTTTTAGACACTTGGAGACCAAAATAGAGTATTTTTGACCAAAACATTTTTTTCAGGCCATTGGAGCCAAATGTCTAATATCTTGTCTAAAACCGGCTTTTTAAGGCTCTAAAAGACAAAAATACAGTAATTTTGACAAAAGTATTTTTCAGACCTTTGGTGACCAAATTCAGTTATTTTGGAAAAAAAGGCTTTTTAGACACTTGGAGACCAAAATAGAGTCATTTTGACCAAAAATTTTTTTTCAGGCCATTGGAGCCCAAATGGCCGGTTTTAGACAAATCTGGTCTAAAACCGGCTTTTTAAGACACTAAAAGACAAAAATACATTAATTTTGACTAGTTTTTTCAGACCTTTGGTGACCAAATGCATTTATTTATACTAAAAAAAGGCTTTTTTAGACACTTGGAGACCAAAATAGAGTCATTTTAACAAAAAAATTTCAGGCCATTGGAGCCCAAAAATCTAAAATCTTGTCTAAAACCGGCTTTTCAAGGCTCTAAAAGATCACCTGTGCGATTTTTTGATCATGCGCTATAAACAAAAAAGGGCGTCAATTTTGCAAAAATAGCAATATTTTTCACATTTTTTTATATGAAATTCACCAAAAAAATGTAAAAATCAAAGTTTTTTAACATTTTCGGCCAATTTGTTTATGCTACATATGTTTGGTAAAAAAAATCGCAAAAAGCGTATTTTGATTGGTTTGCGCAAAAGTTATCGCGTTTACTAACAAAGGGAAAGATTTTTGTCATTTTTGTTGGTTTTTTTTCAACGCGTAATTGAGATTTTTTTTGCGGTACCGCAAAATTGCGGCAGAAAGATCGGACCCTTGACTGACATTTTTGACACTTTCGGGGTTACCAGTGACATTTCTACAGTAATTAGTGCTATACATATGCACTGTACCTGTAAAATTACACTGGCAGTGAAGGGGTTAACTTTTTTTGAGAGGGAGGGGCTGTGTGTGTCCCTAGGGGCGTGATTCTAACTGTGATTGGCTGTGGCTTGAGCTGTAGGAACAGTTATCAACAGTCCTACATAGTAGAAACGTATGATCACTGTTTCTACACAGGGGAGAATGACAGGCGGCTTGTTTACAACAGTCGCCTGACTTTCTCCCTCTGCAGTGACGATCGCCGAGTGACCGGCGGACATCGGGTCCGCCGGTCACACTTGCAAGGATCCAAGACCACGCGGGAGCTCGCCTCCGGGGGCGCGCGCTCGCTCCCTAGACCCTCACAGGCTAGCAACATAGATCAACATCACTTTGCCTGTGAGGGGCTTACTGCCGACGTAAATAGTCGTGCGGCAGTCGGCAAGTGGTTTAGGCTCTAAAAGACAAAAATAAAGTCACTTTGACTAATTTTTTTTAGACCTTTGGTGACAAAATGCAGTTATTTTGACTAAAAAAGGCTTTTTTAGACACTTGGAGACCAAAATTGAGTAATTTTCACCAACAAATTTTTTTCAGGCCATTGGAGCCCAAATGGCCGGTTTTAGACAACTCTTATCTAAAACCGGCTTTTTAAGGCTCTAAAAGACAAAAATACAGTCATTTTGACAAATTTTTTTCAGACCTTTGGTGACCAAATGCAGTTATTTATACTATAAAAGGCTTTTTTAGACACTTGGAGACCAAAATAGAGTCATTTTAACAAAAAAATTTTCAGGCCATTGGAGCCCAAATATCTAAAATCTTGTCTAAAACCGGCTTTTCAAGGCTCTAAAAGAAAAAAAAAAACAGTCAATTTGACTAAATGTTTTTCAGATCTTTGGTGACCAAATGCATTTATTGTGACTAAAAAGGCCTTTTAGACACTTGGAGACCAAAATAGAGTCATTTTGACCAAAACATTTTTTTAAGGCCATTGGAGCCAAATGTCTAAAATTTTGTCTAAAACCAGCATTTTAAGGCTCTAAAAGAAAAAAATATAGTCATTTTGACTAAATTTTTTTTCAGACCTTTGGTTACCAAATGCAGTTATTTTGACTAAAAAGGCTTTTTAGACACTTGGAGACCAAAATAGAGTCATTTTGACCGAATTTTTTTCAGGCAATTGGAGCCCAAATGGCCAGTTATAGACAAATCTTGTCTAAAACCGTCTTTTTAAGGCTCTAAAAGACAAAAATACAGTCATTTTGACTAATTTTTTTTATCAGACCTTTGGTGACCAAATGCAGTTATTTTGACTAAAAAAGGCTTTTTAGACACGTGGAGACCAAAATAGAGTCATTTTGACCAAAAAAACCTTTCAGGCCATTTGAGCCCAAATGTCTAAAATCGTGCCTAAAACCCGCGTTTTAAGGCTCTAAAAGACAAAAATACAGTCAATTTGACTAAATGTGTTTTTCATACCTTTGGTGACCAAATTCAGTTATTTTGACTAAAAAAGGAATGCTTTTTAGACTCTTGGAGGCCAAAATCGAGTCATTTTGACCCAAAAAATTTTTTCAGGCTATTGGAGCCAAATGTCTAAAATCTTGTCTAAAACCGGCTTTTTAAGGCTCTAAAAGAAAAAAATATAGTCATTTGGACTTAATTTTTTTTCAGACCTTTTGTGACCAAATGCAGTTATTTTGACTTAAAAAGGCTTTTTAGACACTTGGAGACCAAAATAGAGTCATTTTAACTAAAAAATTATTTTCAGGCCATTGTTGCCCAAATGGCTGGTTTTAGACAAATCTTGTCTTAAACCGGCTTTTTAAGGCTCTAAAAGACAAAAATACAGTCATTTTGACTAAATTGTTTTTCAGACCTTTGGTGACCAAATGCCGTTATTTTGACTAACGAAAGGTTTTTAGACACTTGGAGACCAAAATAGAGTCATTTTGACCAAAACATTTTTTCAGGCCAATCGAGCCCAAATGGCCGGTTTTAAACAAATCTTGTCTAAAACCGGCTTTTAAGGCTGTAAAAGACAAAAAATACAGTAATTTTGACTAAATTTTTTTCAGACCTTTGGTGACCAAATGCCGTTATTTTGACTAACAAAAGATTTTTTAGACACTTGGAGACCAAAATAGAGTATTTCTGACCAAAACATTTTTTTCAGGCCATTGGAGCCAAATGTCTAAAATCTTGTCTAAAACCGGCTTTTTAAGGCTTTAAAAGACAAAAATATAGTCATTTTGACTAAAGTATTTTTCAGACCTTTGGTGACCAAATGCAGTTATTTTGACTAAAAAAGGCTTTTTAGACACTTGGAGACCAAAATAGAGTCATTTTGACCAAAAAGTTTTTTTCAGGCCATTGGAGCCCAAATGGCCGGTTTTAGACAAATCTGGTCTAAAACCGGCTTTTTAAGACACTAAAAGACAAAAATACATTAATTTTGACTAATTTTTTCAGACCTTTGCTGACCAAATGCATTTATTTATACTAAAAAAGACTTTTTTAGACACTTGGAGACCAAAATAGAGTCATTTTAACAAAAAAATTTTTCAGGCCATTGGAGCCCAAAAATCTAAAATCTTGTCTAAAACCGGCTTTTCAAGGCACTAAAAGACAAAAATACAGTCAATTTGACTAAATTTTTTTTTCAGATCTTTCGTGACCAAATGCAGTTATTTTGACTAAAAAGGCTTTTTAGACACTTGGAGACCAAAATAGAGTCATTTTGACCAAAACATTTTTTTCAGGCCATTGGAGCCAAATGTCTAAAATCTTGTCTAAAACCGGCATTTTAAGGCTCTAAAAGACAAAAATATAGTAATTTTGACTACATTTTTTTTCAGACCTTTGGTTACCAAATGCAGTTATTTTGACTAAAAAAGGCTTTTTAGACACTTGGAGACCAAAATAGAGTCATTTTGACCGATTTTTTTTCAGGCAATTGGAGCCCAAATGGCCAGTTATAGACAAATCTTGTCTAAAACCGGCTTTTTAAGGCTCTAAAAGACAAAAATACAGTCATTTTGACTAAATTGTTTTTCAGACCTTTGGTGACCAAATGCCGTTATTTTGACTAACGAAAGGTTTTTAGACACTTGGAGACCAAAATAGAGTCATTTTGACCAAAACATTTTTTCAGGCCAATCGAGCCCAAATGGCCGGTTTTAAACAAATCTTGTCTAAAACCGGCTTTTAAGGCTGTAAAAGACAAAAAATACAGTAATTTTGACTAAATTTTTTTCAGACCTTTGGTGACCAAATGCCGTTATTTTGACTAACAAAAGATTTTTTAGACACTTGGAGACCAAAATAGAGTATTTCTGACCAAAACATTTTTTTCAGGCCATTGGAGCCAAATGTCTAAAATCTTGTCTAAAACCGGCTTTTTAAGGCTTTAAAAGACAAAAATATAGTCATTTTGACTAAAGTATTTTTCAGACCTTTGGTGACCAAATGCAGTTATTTTGACTAAAAAAGGCTTTTTAGACACTTGGAGACCAAAATAGAGTCATTTTGACCAAAAAGTTTTTTTCAGGCCATTGGAGCCCAAATGGCCGGTTTTAGACAAATCTGGTCTAAAACCGGCTTTTTAAGACACTAAAAGACAAAAATACATTAATTTTGACTAATTTTTTCAGACCTTTGCTGACCAAAAAGACGTTTTTAGACACTTGGAGACCAAAATAGAGTCATTTTAACAAAAAAAATTTTCAGGCCATTGGAGCCCAAAAATCTAAAATCTTGTCTAAAACCGGCTTTTCAAGGCACTAAAAGACAAAAATACAGTCAATTTGACTAAATTTTTTTTCAGATCTTTGGTGACCAAATGCAGTTATTTTGACTAAAAAGGCTTTTTAGACACTTGGAGACCAAAATAGAGTCATTTTGACCAAAACATTTTTTTCAGGCCATTGGAGCCAAATGTCTAAAATCTTGTCTAAAACCGGCTTTTTAAGGCTCTAAAAGACAAAAATATAGTAATTTTGACTACATTTTTTTTCAGACCTTTGGTTACCAAATGCAGTTATTTTGACTAAAAAAGGCTTTTTAGACACTTGGAGACCAAAATAGAGTCATTTTGACCGATTTTTTTTCAGGCAATTGGAGCCCAAAAGGCCAGTTATAGACAAATCTTGTCTAAAACCGGCATTTTAAGGCTCTAAAAGACAAAAATACAGTCATCTTGACAATTTTTTTTATAAGACCTTTGGTGACCAAATGCAGTTATTTTGACTAAAAAAGGCTTTTTAGACACTTGGAGACAAAAATAGAGTCATTTTGACCAAACATTTTTTTCAGGCCATTGAAACTCAAATGGCCGGTTTTAGACAAATCGTGTCTAAAACCGGCTATTTACCACTTAACCCCCGGAAGATTTGACCCCCTTCCTGACCAGGGCCTATTTTGCGATTCGGCACTGCGTTGACTTTAACGGACAATTGCGCGGTCGTGCGACGCTGTACCTAAACAAATTTGACTTCCTTTTTTTCCCACAAACAGAGCTTTCTTTTGGTGGTATTTGATCACCTGTGCGATTTTTTGATCATGCACTATAAACAAAAAAAAGCGTCAATTTTGCAAAAATAGCAATATTTTTCACCTTTTTTTACATGAAATTCCCCAAAAAAATGTGAAAATCAAAATTTTTTAACATTTTCGGCCAATTTGTTTTATGCTACATATGTTTGGTAAAAAAAATAAGCGTATTTTCATTGGTTTGCGCAAAAGTTATCGCGTTTACTAACAAAGGGAAAGATTTTTGTTGTTTTTGTAGTTTTTTTTTCAACGCGTAATGGCGGCGATCTGCGATTTTTTTTGCGGTACTGCAAAATTGCGGCAGACAGATCGGACCCTTGACTGACATTTTTGACACTTTTGGGGTTACCAGTGACATTTCTACAGTAATCAGTGCTATACATATGCACTGTTACTGTAAAATTACACTGGCAGTGAAGGGGGTTAACTTTTTTTGAGAGGGAGGGGCTGTGTGTGTCCCTCGGGGCGTGATTCTAACTGTGATTGGTTGTGGCTTGAGCTGTAGGAACAGTGATCAACGGTCCTACATAGTAGAACCGTATGATCACTGTTTCTACACAGGGGAGAATGAAAGGCGGCTTGTTTACATCAGTCGCCTGACTTTCTCCCTCTGCAGTGACGATCGCCGAGTGACCAGCGAACATCGGGTCCGCCGGTCACACGTGCGGGGGATCTGTGACCACGCGGGAGCGCGCCTCCGGGGGCGCGTGCTCGCTCCCTAGACCCTCACAAGCTAGCAACGTAGATCAACATCACTTTGTCTGTGAGGGGCTTACTGCCGACGTAAATAGTCGTGCGGCAGTCGGCAAGTGGTTAAGGCTCTAAAAGACAAAAATAAAGACACTTTGACTAATTTTTTTTTTTAGACCTTTGGTGACGAAATGCAGTTATTTTGACTAAAAAAGGCTTTTTAGACACTTGGAGACCAAAACTGAGTCATTTTGACCAAAAACATTTTTTCATGCCATTGGAGCCCAAATGGCCGGTTTTAGACAACTCTTGTCTAAAACCGGATTTTTAAGGCTCTAAAAGACAAAAAATACAGTCATTTTGACTAAATTTTTTCAGACCTTTGGTGACCAAATGCCGTTATTTTGACTAACAAAAGGTTTTTAGACACTTGGAGACCAAAATAGAGTATTTTTGACCAAAACATTTTTTTCAGGCCATTTTAGCCAAATGTCTAAAATCGTGCCTTAAACCGGCTTTTTAAGGCTCTCAAAGAAAAAATAGAGTCATTTGGACTTAATTTTTTTCAGACCTTTGGTGACCAAATGCAGTTATTTTGACTTAAAAAGGCTTTTTAGACACTTGGAGACCGAAATAGAGTCATTTTAACTAAAAAATAATTTTCAGGCCATTGGAGCCCAAATTGCCGGTTTTAAACAAATCTTGTCTAAAACCGGCTTTTTATGGCTGTAAAAGACAAAAAATACAGTAATTTTGACTAATTTTTTTTCAGAACTTTGGTGACCAAATGCCGTTATTTTGACTAACAAAAGGTTTTTAGACACTTGGAGACCAAAATAGAGTATTTTTGACCAAAACATTGTTTTCAGGCCATTGGAGCCAAATGTCTAAAATCTTGTCTAAAACCGGCTTTTTAAGGCTCTAAAAGACAAAAATATAGTCATTTTAAAGAAAAAAATTTTTCTGACCTTTGGTGACCAAATGCAGTTATTTTGACTAAAAAACGATTTTTAGACACTTGGAGACCAAAACAGAGTAATTTTGACCAAAAATTTCTTTTCAGGCCATTGGAGCCCAAATGGCCGGTTTTAGACAAATCTTGTCTAAAACCGGCTTTTTAACCACTTTACCACCGGAGGATTTTGCTGTCTTCCGTCCAGGCCACTTTTTGCGATTCGGCGATGTGCGACTTCAACTGACAATTGCGCGGTCGTGCGACGCCGTACCCAAACCAAATTTACGTCCTTTTTTTCCCACAAACAGAGCTTTATTTTGGTGGTATTTGATCACCTGTGCGATTTTTACTTTTTGCGCTATAAACAAAAAAAGAGCGTTTATTTTGAAAAAATAACAATATTTTTAACATTTTTTTATATGAAATTCCCCCCAAAAAAGATGTAAAAACCAATTTTTTAAAAATTTTTTGGCCAATTTGTTTTCTGCTACCTATGTTTGGTAAAAAAAATCACAATAAGCGTATTTTGATTGGTTTGCGCAAAAGTTATTGCGTTTACTAACAAAGGGAAAGATTTCTGTCATTTTTGGTGGTTTTTTTTTAACGCGTAATGGCGGCGATCTGCGATTTTTTTTGTGGGACTGCGACATTGCGGCGGACAGATCGGACCCTTGACTGACATTTTTGACACTTTTGGGGTTACCAGTGACATTACTGCAGTAATCAGTGCTATATATATGCACTGTTACTGTAAAAATGACACTGGCAGGGAAGGGGTTAATTTTATTGGAGAGGGAGGGGTTAATGTATGCCTGGTGCTTACTGACGTGTGGGGGGGGGAGGTGACTGAGTGAGTCATGGACAGATCGGATGTCCAGCTATGCTGAACAGTCCGATCTGTCACTCCCTGTCACTATGGAGATCCGCCCGCTGTGTTTACACACAGCGAGCGGATCTCCACACTAGATCCCCGGCGATCGGGGCAGAGCAGCGGTGATCGCCGCTGCTCCTCCCCTGGCCCGACTCCCGCTGTGAATGAAAACAGCGGGAGCGAGCCTCCGGCGGCGCGCAAGCGCCGCCCAGAAGGGGGAGTGTCTGACGACGTTAATACTACGTCGTCAGACGATAACGAACCACTTTGCCGCAGTACTATTACCGTACTCGGTCGGCAAGTGGTTAAGGCTCTAAAAGACAAAAATACAGTCATTTTGACTAAAGTATTTTTCAGAACTTTGGTGACCAAATTCAGTTATTTTGACAAAAAAAGGCTTTTTAGACACTTGGAGACCAAAATAGAGTCATTTTGACCAAAAAAATTTTTCAGGCCATTGGAGCCCAAATGGCCGGTTTTAGACAAATCTGGTCTAAAACCGGCTTTTTAAGACACTAAAAGACAAAAATACATTAATTTTGACTACTTTTTTTCAGATCTTTGGTGACCAAATGCATTTATTGTGACTAAAAAAGGCTTTTTAGACACTTGGAGACCAAAATAGAGTCATTTTGACCGAATGTTTTTTCAGGCAATTGGAGCCCAAATGGCCAGTTATAGACAAATCTTGTCTAAAATCGGCTTTTTAAGGCTCTAAAAGACAAAAATGCAGTCATTTTGACTAATTTTTTTTATCAGACCTTTGGTGACCAAATGCAGATATTTTGACTAAAAAAGGCTTTTTAGACACTTGGAGACCAAAATAGAGTCATTTTGACCAAAAAAATCTTTCAGGCCATTTGAGCCCAAATGTCTAAAATCGTGCCTAAAACCCGCGTTTTAAGGCTCTAAAAGACAAAAATACAGTCAATTTGACTAAATTTGTTTTTCATACCTTTGGTGACCAAATGCAGTTATTTTGACTAAAAAAGGAAGGCTTTTTAGACACTTGGAGACCAAAATCGAGTCATTTTGACCCAAAAAATTTCTTCAGGCTATTGGAGCCAAATGTCTAAAATCTTGTCTAAAACCGGCTTTTTAAGGCTCTCAAAGAAAAAAATAAAGTAATTTTGACTAAATTTTTTTTCAGACCTTTGGTGACCAAATGCCGTTATTTTGACTAACAAAAGGTTTTTAGACACTTGGAGACCAAAATAGAGTCATTTTGACCAAAACATTTTTTTCAGGCCATTGGAGCCCAAATGGCCGGTTTTAAACAAATCTTGTCTAAAACCGTCTTTTTAAGGCTGTAAAAGACAAAAAATACAGTAATTTTGACTACATTTTTTTTCAGACCTTTGGTGACCAAATGCCGTTATTTTGACTAACAAAAGGTTTTTAGACACTTGGAGACCAAAATAGAGTATTTTTGACCAAAACATTTTTTTCAGGCCATTGGAGCCAAATGTCTAAAATCTTGTCTAAAACCGGCTTTTTAAGGCTCTAAAAGACAAAAATACAGTAATTTTGACTAAAGTATTTTTCAGACCTTTGGTGACCAAATTCAGTTATTTTGGAAAAAAAGGCTTTTTAGACACTTGGAGACCAAAATAGAGTCATTTTGACCAAAAAACTTTTTCAGGCCATTGGAGCCCAAATGGCCGGTTTTAGACAAATCTGGTCTAAAACCGGCTTTTTAAGACACTAAAAGACAAAAATACATTAATTTTGACTAGTTTTTTTTCAGACCTTTGGTGACCAAATGCATTTATTTATACTAAAAAAGGCTTTTTTAGACACTTGGAGACCAAAATAGAGTCATTTTAACAAAAAAATTTCAGGCCATTGGAGCCCAAAAATCTAAAATCTTGTCTAAAACCGGCTTTTCAAGGCTCTAAAAGATCACCTGTGCGATTTTTTGATCATGCGCTATAAACAAAAAAAGAGCGTCAATTTTGCAAAAATAGCAATATTTTTCACATTTTTTTATATGAAATTCACCAAAAAAATGTAAAAATCAAAGTTTTTTAACATTTTTGGCCAATTTGTTTATGCTACATATGTTTGGTAAAAAAAATCGCAAAAAGCATATTTTGATTGGTTTGCGCAAAAGTTATCGCGTTTACTAACAAAGGGAAAGATTTTTGTCATTTTTGTTGGGTTTTTTTTCAACGCGTAATTGCGATTTTTTTTGCGGTACTGCAAAATTGCGGCAGACAGATCGGACCCTTGACTGACATTTTTGACACTTTTGGGGTTACCAGTGACATTGCTACAGTAATTAGTGCTATACATATGCACTGTACCAGTAAAATTACACTGGCAGTGAAGGGGTTAACTTTTTTTGAGAGGGAGGGGCTGTGTGTGTCCCTAGTGGCGTGATTCTAACTGTGATTGGCTGTGGCTTGAGCTGTAGGAACAGTGATCAACGGTCCTACATAGTAGAACCGTATGATCACTGTTTCTACACAGGGGAGAATGACAGGCGGCTTGTTTACATCAGTCGCCTGACTTTCTCCCTCTGCAGTGACGATCGCCGAGTGACCGGCGGACATCGGGTCTGCCGGTCACACGTGCAAGGATCCAAGACCACGCGGGAGCTCGCATCCGGGGGCGTGCGCTCGCTCCCTAGACCCTCACAGGCTAGCAACATAGATCAACATCATGTGATAAATAAGTCCGTATAATAGTAAAGGTGCAAACAATATTATGGGCAAGCTAGATGTGCGAAGAAATATGAACTCCAAGGTGAAAATAAGAAATGGTATTCAATCAGATCAGCTGATAAAATAAGTCCATATATAGATGATTGTGCCTCGAGGAGTGGTGAATGAATAAGTATCCTGCGGTGACCCCCAAGGTGGGTGACTGGCGAGTGGCGGGGAAACCTCTAGTAGAAAAACCTACTCACCAGATGTACCTACCCCACACAGGGGTATAGGGAAGGTACTGTAGAAATATCCTGTTGGTCCTGGCTCTGGGTAGTAGTTCCCTTCCTGGGGGAGATGTAGTATAGGGTCCGCAGGGATATCCTCAAGTGGGATCCTATCCGATAGTAGGATATCCAACGATCGGTGGGGTGAACTGATATGGCCACTCAAAGGTATGTGGATGGAAGGATCATATAAATAGAAAAGAACTCGATAGTGTAATACCGTTTTTAAAGTTTATTCCTTCCAGCAGTAACATAAAAATGGGTACTCACATAGATAAAATCAGTAAACAGCGAGGTAGTGGCGTCCCGGAACGCAATGCGTTCCAACTGGAGACCGGAACCGGAAGTGACGTGACGGCGCTGTACGCGTTTCGTCATGTGACGTCTTCTGCAGCGTCTTCACATGACGAAACGCGTACAGGGCCGTCACGTCACTTCCGGTTCCGGTCTCCAGTTGGAACGCATTGCGTTCCGGGACGCCACTACCTCGCTGTTTACTGATTTTATCTATGTGAGTACCCATTTTTATGTTACTGCTGGAAGGAATAAACTTTAAAAACGGTATTACACTATCGAGTTCTTTTCTATTTATTTGATCCTTCCATCCACATACCTTTGAGTGGCCATATCAGTTCACCCCACGGATCGTTGGATATCCTACTATCGGATAGGATCCCACTTTAGGATATCCCTGCGGACCCTATACTACATCTCCCCCAGGAAGGGAACTACTACCCAGAGCCAGGACCAACAGGATATTTCTACAGTACCTGCCCTATACCCCTGTGTGGGGTAGGTACATCTGGTGAGTAGGTTTTTCTACTAGAGGTTTCCCCGCCACTCGCCAGTCACCCACCTTGGGGGTCACCGCAGGATACTTATTCATTCACCACTCCTCGGGGCACAATCATCTATATATGGACTTATTTTATCAGCTGATCTGATTGAATACCATTTCTTATTTTCACCTTGGAGTTCATATTTCTTCGCACATCTAGCTTGCCCATAATATTGTTTGCACCTTTACTATTATACGGACTTATTTATCACATGAATTTAGATCACATCACTTCTAGCTGCACTTTGAAAAAATAGTTTCCCGCACTCTTATTTATTTTTCCGGAAAAGTTTCCCGCACACCCAGTTTAATTGTTGCACTTTTTGCACACTTTTTCATATTATACCATCACCTATGTATTATTATTTTAAGTTATTCTCTTACCATTTTATTGCAACATGCTGATATTATTATTTTAGGTATATACTAGGATATATATATTGTAGTACTTTGCACTTTATATTACGCACTTTGGTGGTTATTTATATTGTACTTCATTTTACTTTTTTATATTTTTTCATATATTCCATATTAACTCATTCCCAATACCATTTTATGTTGGATTTTCACTATATTGTGGCACTATTTACATATCCACCATTTATATTTATATTTTTATTCCTCAATCACATCTGTGTTTCTACATTTTATATTCTTTTCATTTTATATATCTATATATACCTATTTGCACTTTATAAGCAGCGCCACCACTTCATATTTACATACATATTTATATAGCCTTTTGGCTATATTTTAAGTGAGGCTGCAGCTTACCTGTGCACACATTTAATTTATCCTCTGACATCCTTAGCGCGGATTTATTTATATTCTATAGATCAACATCACTTTGCCTGTGAGGGGCTTACTGCCGACGTAAATAGTCGTGCGGCAGTCGGCAAGTGGTTTAGGCTCTAAAAGACAAAAATAAAGTCACTTTGACTAATTTTTTTAGACCTTTGGTGACAAAATGCAGTTATTTTGACTAAAAAAGGCTTTTTTAGACACTTGGAGACCAAAATTGAGTCATTTTTACCAACAAATTTTTTTCAGGCCATTGGAGCCCAAATGGCCGGTTTTAGACAACTCTTATCTAAAACCGGCTTTTTAAGGCTCTAAAAGACAAAAATACAGTCATTTTGACTAATTTTTTTCAGACCTTTGGTGACCAAATGCAGTTATTTATACTAAAAAAGGCTTTTTTAGACACTTGGAGACCAAAATAGAGTCATTTTAACAAAAAAATTTTCAGGCCATTGGAGCCCAAATATCTAAAATCTTGTCTAAAACCGGCTTTTCAAGGCTCTAAAAGACAAAAATACAGTCAATTTGACTAAATGTTTTTCAGATCTTTGGTGACCAAATGCATTTATTGTGACTAAAAAGGCTTTTTAGACACTTGGAGACCAAAATAGAGTCATTTTGACCAAAACATTTTTTTCAGGCCATTGTAGCCAAATGTCTAAAATCTTGTCTAAAACCGGCATTTTAAGGCTCTAAAAGACAAAAATATAGTCATTTTGACTAAATTTTTTTCAGACCTTTGGTTACCAAATGCAGTTATTTTGACTAAAAAGGCTTTTTAGACACTTGGAGACCAAAATAGAGTCATTTTGACCGAATTTTTTTCAGGCAATTGGAGCCCAAATGTGACGTCTTCTGCAGCGTCTTCACATGACGAAACGCGTACAGCGCCGTCACGTCACTTCCGGTTCCGGTCTCCAGTTGGAACGCATTGCGTTCCGGGACGCCACTACCTCGCTGTTTACTGATTTTATCTATGTGAGTACCCATTTTTATGTTACTGCTGGAAGGAATAAACTTTAAAAACGGTATTACACTATCGAGTTCTTTTCTATTTATTTGATCCTTCCATCCACATACCTTTGAGTGGCCATATCAGTTCACCCCACGGATCGTTGGATATCCTACTATCGGATAGGATCCCACTTTAGGATATCCCTGCGGACCCTATACTACATCTCCCCCAGGAAGGGAACTACTACCCAGAGCCAGGACCAACAGGATATTTCTACAGTACCTGCCCTATACCCCTGTGTGGGGTAGGTACATCTGGTGAGTAGGTTTTTCTACTAGAGGTTTCCCCGCCACTCGCCAGTCACCCACCTTGGGGGTCACCGCAGGATACTTATTCATTCACCACTCCTCGGGGCACAATCATCTATATATGGACTTATTTTATCAGCTGATCTGATTGAATACCATTTCTTATTTTCACCTTGGAGTTCATATTTCTTCGCACATCTAGCTTGCCCATAATATTGTTTGCACCTTTACTATTATACGGACTTATTTATCACATGAATTTAGATCACATCACTTCTAGCTGCACTTTGAAAAAATAGTTTCCCGCACTCATATTTATTTTTCCGGAAAAGTTTCCCGCACACCCAGTTTAATTGTTGCACTTTTTGCACACTTTTTCATATTATACCATCACCTATGTATTATTATTTTAAGTTATTCTCTTACCATTTTATTGCAACATGCTGATATTATTATTTTAGGTATATACTAGGATATATATATTGTAGTACTTTGCACTTTATATTACGCACTTTGGTGGTTATTTATATTGTACTTCATTTTACTTTTTTATATTTTTTCATATATTCCATATTAACTCATTCCCAATACCATTTTATGTTGGATTTTCACTATATTGTGGCACTATTTACATATCCACCATTTATATTTATATTTTTATTCCTCAATCACATCTGTGTTTCTACATTTTATATTCTTTTCATTTTATATATCTATATATACCTATTTGCACTTTATAAGCAGCGCCACCACTTCATATTTACATACATATTTATATAGCCTTTTGGCTATATTTTAAGTGAGGCTGCAGCTTACCTGTGCACACATTTAATTTATCCTCTGACATCCTTAGCGTGGATTTATTTATATTCTATAGATCAACATCACTTTGCCTGTGAGGGGCTTACTGCCGACGTAAATAGTCGTGCGGCAGTCGGCAAGTGGTTTAGGCTCTAAAAGACAAAAATAAAGTCACTTTGACTAATTTTTTTAGACCTTTGGTGACAAAATGCAGTTATTTTGACTAAAAAAGGCTTTTTTAGACACTTGGAGACCAAAATTGAGTCATTTTTACCAACAAATTTTTTTCAGGCCATTGGAGCCCAAATGGCCGGTTTTAGACAACTCTTATCTAAAACCGGCTTTTTAAGGCTCTAAAAGACAAAAATACAGTCATTTTGACTAATTTTTTTCAGACCTTTGGTGACCAAATGCAGTTATTTATACTAAAAAAGGCTTTTTTAGACACTTGGAGACCAAAATAGAGTCATTTTAACAAAAAAATTTTCAGGCCATTGGAGCCCAAATATCTAAAATCTTGTCTAAAACCGGCTTTTCAAGGCTCTAAAAGACAAAAATACAGTCAATTTGACTAAATGTTTTTCAGATCTTTGGTGACCAAATGCATTTATTGTGACTAAAAAGGCTTTTTAGACACTTGGAGACCAAAATAGAGTCATTTTGACCAAAACATTTTTTTCAGGCCATTGTAGCCAAATGTCTAAAATCTTGTCTAAAACCGGCATTTTAAGGCTCTAAAAGACAAAAATATAGTCATTTTGACTAAATTTTTTTCAGACCTTTGGTTACCAAATGCAGTTATTTTGACTAAAAAGGCTTTTTAGACACTTGGAGACCAAAATAGAGTCATTTTGACCGAATTTTTTTCAGGCAATTGGAGCCCAAATGGCCAGTTATAGACAAATCTTGTCTAAAACCGTCTTTTTAAGGCTCTAAAAGACAAAAATACAGTCATTTTGACTAATTTTTTTTATCAGACCTTTGGTGACCAAATGCAGTTATTTTGACTAAAAAAGGCTTTTTAGACACGTGGAGACCAAAATAGAGTCATTTTGACCAAAAAAATCTTTCAGGCCATTTGAGCCCAAATGTCTAAAATCGTGCCTAAAACCCGCCTTTTAAGGCTCTAAAAGACAAAAATACAGTCAATTTGACTAAATGTGTTTTTCATACCTTTGGTGACCAAATGCAGTTATTTTGACTAAAAAAGGAAGGCTTTTTAGACTCTTGGAGGCCAAAATCGAGTCATTTTGACCCAAAAAATTTTTTTCAGGCTATTGGAGCCAAATGTCTAAAATCTTGTCTAAAACCGGCTTTTTAAGGCTCTAAAAGAAAAAAATATAGTCATTTGGACTTAATTTTTTTTCAGACCTTTAGTGACCAAATGCAGTTATTTTGACTTAAAAAGCCTTTTTAGACACTTGGAGACCAAAATACAGTCATTTTAACTAAAAAATTATTTTCAGGCCATTGGAGCCCAAAATGGCTGGTTTTAGACAAATCTTGTCTTAAACCGGCTTTTTAAGGCTGTAAAAGACAAAAATACAGTCATTTTGACTAAATTGTTTTTCAGACCTTTGGTGACCAAATGCCGTTATTTTGACTAACGAAAGGTTTTTAGACACTTGGAGACCACATTAGAGTCATTTTGACCAAAACATTTTTTTCAGGCCAATCGAGCCCAAATGGCCGGTTTAAAACAAATCTTGTCTAAAACCGGCTTTTTAAGGCTGTTAAAGACAAAAAATACAGTAATTTTGACTAAATTTTTTTCAGACCTTTGGTGACCAAATGCCGTTATTTTGACTAACAAAAGATTTTCTAGACACTTGGAGACCAAAATAGAGTTTTTTTGACCAAAACATTTTTTTCAGGCCATTGGAGCCAAATGTCTAAAATCTTGTCTAAAACCGGCTTTTTAAGGCTTTAAAAGACAAAAATATAGTCATTTTGACTAAAGTATTTTTCAGACCTTTGGTGACCAAATGCAGTTACTTTGACTAAAAAAGGCTTTTTAGACACTTGGAGACCAAAATAGAGTCATTTTGACCAAAAAGTTTTTTTCAGGCCATTGGAGCCCAAATGGCCGGTTTTAGACAAATCTGGTCTAAAACCGGCTTTTTAAGACACTAAAAGACAAAAAAACATTAATTTTGACTAATTTTTTCAGACCTTTGCTGACCAAATGCATTTATTTATACTAAAAAAGACTTTTTTAGACACTTGGAGACCAAAATAGAGTCATTTTAACAAAAAAATTTTCAGGCCATTGGAGCCCAAAAATCTAAAATCTTGTCTAAAACCGGCTTTTCAAGGCACTAAAAGACAAAAATACAGTCAATTTGACTACATTTTTTTCAGATCTTTGGTGACCAAATGCAGTTATTTTGACTAAAAAGGCTTTTTAGACACTTGGAGACCAAAATAGAGTCATTTTGACCAAAACATTTTTTTCAGGCCATTGGAGCCAAATGTCTAAAATCTTGTCTAAAACCGGCTTTTTAAGGCTCTAAAAGACAAAAATATAGTAATTTTGACTACATTTTTTTCAGACCTTTGGTGACCAAATGCAGTTATTTTGACTAAAAAAGGCTTTTTAGACACTTGGAGACCAAAATAGAGTCATTTTGACCAAACATTTTTTTCAGGCCATTGAAACTCAAATGGCCGGTTTTAGACAAATCGTGTCTAAAACCGGCAATTTAACCACTTAACCCCCGGAAGATTTGACCCCCTTCCTGACCAGGGCCTATTTTGCGATTCGGCACTGCGTTGACTTTAACGGACAATTGCGCAGTCATGCGACGCTGTACCTAAACAAATTTGACTTCCTTTTTTTCCCACAAACAGAGCTTTCTTTTGGTGGTATTTGATCACCTGTGCGATTTTTTGATCATGCGCTATAAACAAAAAAAGAGCGTCAATTTTGCAAAAATAGCAATATTTTTCACATTTTTTATATGAAATTCCCCCAAAAAATGTGAAAATCAAAATTTTTTAACATTTTTGGCCAATTTGTTTTATGCTACATATGTTTGGTAAAAAAAAGCGTATTTTGATTGGTTTGCGCAAAAGTTATCGCGTTTACTAACAAAGGGAAAGATTTTTGTCGTTTTTGTAGTTTTTTTTTCAACGCGTAATGGCGGCGATCTGCGATTTTTTTTGCGGTACTGCAAAATTGCGGCAGACAGATTGGACCCTTGACTGACATTTTTGACACTTTTGGGGTTACCAGTGACATTTCTACAGTAATCAGTGCTATACATATGCACTGTTACTGTAAAATTACACTGGCAGTGAAGGGGGTTAACTTTTTTTTGAGAGGGAGGGGCTGTGTGTGTCCCTCGGGGCGTGATTCTAACTGTGATTGGTTGTGGCTTGAGCTGTAGGAACAGTGATCAACGGTCCTACATAGTAGAACCGTATGATCACTGTTTCTACACAGGGGGGAATGACAGGTGGCTTGTTTACATCAGTCGCCTGACTTTCTCCCTCTGCAGTGACGATCGCCGAGTGACCGGCGAACATCGGGTCCGCCGGTCACACGTGCGGGGGATCCGTGACCATGCGGGAGCGTGCCTCCGGGGGCGCGCGCTCGCTCCCTAGACCCTCACAAGCTAGCAATGTGGATCAACATCACTTTGCCTGTGAGGGGCTTACTGCTGACGTAAAAACTCGTGCGGCAGTCGGCAAGTGGTTAAGGCTCTAAAAGACAAAAATAAAGACACTTTGACTAATTTTTTTTTAGACCTTTGGTGACGAAATGCAGTTATTTTGACTAAAAAAGGCTTTTTAGACACTTGGAGACCAAAATTGAGTCATTTTGACCAAAAACATTTTTTCATGCCATTGGAGCCCAAATGGCCGGTTTTAGACAACTCTTGTCTAAAACCGGATTTTTAAGGCTCTAAAAGACAAAAAATACAGTCATTTTGACTAAATTTTTTTCAGACCTTTGGTGACCAAATGCCGTTATTTTGACTAACAAAAGGTTTTTAGACACTTGGAGACCAAAATAGAGTATTTTTGACCAAAACATTTTTTTCCAGGCCATTTTAGCCAAATGTCTAAAATCGTGCCTAAAACCGGCTTTTTAAGGCTCTCAAAGAAAAAATATAGTCATTTGGACTTAATTTTTTTCAGACCTTTGGTGACCAAATGCAGTTATTTTGACTTAAAAAGGCTTTTTAGACACTTGGAGACCGAAATAGAGTCATTTTAACTAAAAAATAATTTTCAGGCCATTGGAGCCCAAATGGCCGGTTTTAGACAAATCTTGTCTTAAACCGGCTTTTTAAGGCTCTAAAAGACAAAAATACAGTCATTTTGACTAAGTTTGTTTTTCAGACCTTTGGTGACCAAATGCCGTTATTTTGACTAACAAAAGTTTTTAGACACTTGGAGACCAAAATAGAGTCATTTTGACCAAAACATTTTTTTCAGGCCATTGGAGCCCAAATTGCCGGTTTTAAACAAATCTTGTCTAAAACCGGCTTTTTAAGGCTGTAAAAGACAAAAAATACAGTAATTTTGACTAATTTTTTTTTCAGACCTTTGGTGACCAAATGCCGTTTTTAGACACTTGGAGACCAAACTAGAGTATTTTTGACCAAAACATTTTTTTCAGGCCATTGGAGCCAAATGTCTAAAATGTTGTCTAAAACCGGCTTTTTAAGGCTCTAAAAGACAAAAATGCAGTCATTTTGACTAATTTTTTTATCAGACCTTTGGTGACCAAATGCAGATATTTTGACTAAAAAAGGCTTTTTAGACACTTGGAGACCAAAATAGAGTCATTTTGACCAAAACATTTTTTTCAGGCCATTGGAGCCAAATGTCTAAAATCTTGTCTAAAACCGGCTTTTTAAGGCTCTAAAAGACAAAAATATAGTAATTTTGACTACATTTTTTTCAGACCTTTGGTGACCAAATGCAGTTATTTTGACTAAAAAAGGCTTTTTAGACACTTGGAGACCAAAATAGAGTCATTTTGACCAAACATTTTTTTCAGGCCATTGAAACTCAAATGGCCGGTTTTAGACAAATCGTGTCTAAAACCGGCAATTTAACCACTTAACCCCCGGAAGATTTGACCCCCTTCCTGACCAGGGCCTATTTTGCGATTCGGCACTGCGTTGACTTTAACGGACAATTGCGCAGTCATGCGACGCTGTACCTAAACAAATTTGACTTCCTTTTTTTCCCACAAACAGAGCTTTCTTTTGGTGGTATTTGATCACCTGTGCGATTTTTTGATCATGCGCTATAAACAAAAAAAGAGCGTCAATTTTGCAAAAATAGCAATATTTTTCACATTTTTTATATGAAATTCCCCCAAAAAATGTGAAAATCAAAATTTTTTAACATTTTTGGCCAATTTGTTTTATGCTACATATGTTTGGTAAAAAAAAGCGTATTTTGATTGGTTTGCGCAAAAGTTATCGCGTTTACTAACAAAGGGAAAGATTTTTGTCGTTTTTGTAGTTTTTTTTTCAACGCGTAATGGCGGCGATCTGCGATTTTTTTTGCGGTACTGCAAAATTGCGGCAGACAGATTGGACCCTTGACTGACATTTTTGACACTTTTGGGGTTACCAGTGACATTTCTACAGTAATCAGTGCTATACATATGCACTGTTACTGTAAAATTACACTGGCAGTGAAGGGGGTTAACTTTTTTTTGAGAGGGAGGGGCTGTGTGTGTCCCTCGGGGCGTGATTCTAACTGTGATTGGTTGTGGCTTGAGCTGTAGGAACAGTGATCAACGGTCCTACATAGTAGAACCGTATGATCACTGTTTCTACACAGGGGGGAATGACAGGTGGCTTGTTTACATCAGTCGCCTGACTTTCTCCCTCTGCAGTGACGATCGCCGAGTGACCGGCGAACATCGGGTCCGCCGGTCACACGTGCGGGGGATCCGTGACCATGCGGGAGCGTGCCTCCGGGGGCGCGCGCTCGCTCCCTAGACCCTCACAAGCTAGCAATGTGGATCAACATCACTTTGCCTGTGAGGGGCTTACTGCTGACGTAAAAACTCGTGCGGCAGTCGGCAAGTGGTTAAGGCTCTAAAAGACAAAAATAAAGACACTTTGACTAATTTTTTTTTAGACCTTTGGTGACGAAATGCAGTTATTTTGACTAAAAAAGGCTTTTTAGACACTTGGAGACCAAAATTGAGTCATTTTGACCAAAAACATTTTTTCATGCCATTGGAGCCCAAATGGCCGGTTTTAGACAACTCTTGTCTAAAACCGGATTTTTAAGGCTCTAAAAGACAAAAAATACAGTCATTTTGACTAAATTTTTTTCAGGCCTTTGGTGACCAAATGCCGTTATTTTGACTAACAAAAGGTTTTTAGACACTTGGAGACCAAAATAGAGTATTTTTGACCAAAACATTTTTTTCCAGGCCATTTTAGCCAAATGTCTAAAATCGTGCCTAAAACCGGCTTTTTAAGGCTCTCAAAGAAAAAATATAGTCATTTGGACTTAATTTTTTTCAGACCTTTGGTGACCAAATGCAGTTATTTTGACTTAAAAAGGCTTTTTAGACACTTGGAGACCGAAATAGAGTCATTTTAACTAAAAAATAATTTTCAGGCTATTGGAGCCCAAATGGCCGGTTTTAGACAAATCTTGTCTTAAACCGGCTTTTTAAGGCTCTAAAAGACAAAAATACAGTCATTTTGACTAAGTTTGTTTTTCAGACCTTTGGTGACCAAATGCCGTTATTTTGACTAACAAAAGTTTTTAGACACTTGGAGACCAAAATAGAGTCATTTTGACCAAAACATTTTTTTCAGGCCATTGGAGCCCAAATTGCCGGTTTTAAACAAATCTTGTCTAAAACCGGCTTTTTAAGGCTGTAAAAGACAAAAAATACAGTAATTTTGACTAATTTTTTTTTCAGACCTTTGGTGACCAAATGCCGTTTTTAGACACTTGGAGACCAAACTAGAGTATTTTTGACCAAAACATTTTTTTCAGGCCATTGGAGCCAAATGTCTAAAATGTTGTCTAAAACCGGCTTTTTAAGGCTCTAAAAGACAAAAATGCAGTCATTTTGACTAATTTTTTTATCAGACCTTTGGTGACCAAATGCAGATATTTTGACTAAAAAAGGCTTTTTAGACACTTGGAGACCAAAATAGAGTCATTTTGACCAAAAAAATCTTTCAGGCCATTTAAGCCCAAATGTCTAAAATCGTGCCTAAAACCGGCTTTTTAAGGCTCTCAAAGAAAAAAATATAGACATTTGGACTTAATTTTTTTTCAGACCTTTGGTGACCAAATGCAGTTATTTTGACTTAAAAAGGCTTTTTAGACACTTGGAGACCAAAATAGAGTCATTTTAACTAAAAAAATAATTTTCAAGTCATTGGAGCCCAAATGGCCGGTTTTAGACAAATCTTGTCTTAAACCGGCTTTTTAAGGCTCTAAAAGACAAAAATATAGTCATTTTGACTAAATTTTTTTCAGACCTTTGGTGACCAAATGCCGTTATTTTGACTAACAAAAGGTTTTTAGACACTTGGAGACCAAAATAGAGTCATTTTGACCAAAACATTTTTTTCAGGCCATTGGAGCCCAAACGGCCGGTTTTAAACAAATCTTGTCTAAAACCGGCTTTTTAAGGCTGTAAAAGACAAAAAATACAGTAATTTTGACTAATTATTTTTTTTCAGACCTTTGGTGACCAAATGCCGTTATTTTGACTAACAAAAGGTTTTTAGACACTTGGAGACCAAAATAGAGTATTTCTGACCAAAACATTTTTTTCAGGCCATTGGAGCCAAATGTCTAAAATCTTGTCTAAAACCGGCTTTTTAAGGCTTTAAAAGACAAAAATATAGTAATTTTGACTATAGTATTTTTCAGACCTTTGGTGACCAAATGCAGTTATTTTGACTAAAAAAGGCTTTTTAGACACTTGGAGACCAAAATAGAGTCATTTTGACCAAAAAGTTTTTTTCAGGCCATTGGAGCCCAAATGGCCGGTTTTAGACAAATCTGGTCTAAAACCAGCTTTTTAAGACACTAAAAGACAAAAATACATTAATTTTGACTAATTTTTTCAGACCTTTGCTGACCAAATGCATTTATTTATACTAAAAAAGACTTTTTTAGACACTTGGAGACCAAAATAGAGTCATTTTAACAAAAAAAATGTTCAGGCCATTGGAGCCCAAAAATCTAAAATCTTGTCTAAAACCAGCTTTTCAAGGCACTAAAAGACAAAAATACAGTCAATTTGACTAAATTTTTTTCAGATCTTTGGTGACCAAATGCAGTTATTTTGACTAAAAAGGCTTTTTAGACACTTGGAGACCAAAATAGATTCATTTTGACCAAAACATTTTTTTCAGGCCATTGGAGCCAAATGTCTAAAATCTTGTCTAAAACCGGCTTTTTAAGGCTCTAAAAGACAAAAATATAGTAATTTTGACTACATTTTTTTTCAGACCTTTGGTTACCAAATGCAGTTATTTTGACTAAAAAAGGCTTTTTAGACACTTGGAGACCAAAATAGAGTCATTTTGACCAAACATTTTTTTCAGGCCATTGAAACTCAAATGGCCGGTTTTAGACAAATCGTGTCTAAAACCGGCTATTTAACCACTTAACCCCCGGAAGATTTGACCCCCTTCCTGACCAGGGCCTATTTTGCAATTTGGCACTGCGTTGACTTTAACGGACAATTGCGCGGTCGTGCGACGCTGTACCTAAACAAATTTGACTTCCTTTTTTTCCCACAAACAGAGCTTTCTTTTGGTGGTATTTGATCACCTGTGCGATTTTTTGATCATGCGCTATAAACAAAAAAAGAGCGTAAATTTTGCAAAAATAGCAATATTTTTCACATTTTTTTATATGAAATTCCCCCAAAAAATGTGAAAATCAAAATTTTTTTAACATTTTCGGCCAATTTGTTTTATGCTACATATGTTTGGTAAAAAAAAGCGTATTTTGATTGGTTTGCGCAAAAGTTATCGCGTTTACTAACAAAGGGAAAGATTTTTGTCATTTTTGTAGTTTTTTTTTCAACGCGTAATGGCGGCGATCTGCGATTTCTTTTGCGGTACTGCAAAATTGCGGCAGACAGATCGGACCCTTGACTGACATTTTTGACACTTTTGGGGTTACCAGTGACATTTCTACAGTAATCAGTGCTATACATATGCACTGTTACTGTAAAATTACACTGGCAGTGAAGGGGGTTAACTTTTTTTGAGAGGGAGGGGCTGTGTGTGTCCCTCGGGGCATGATTCTAACTGTGATTGGCTGTGGCTTGAGCTGTAGGAACAGTGATCAACGGTCCTACATAGTAGAACCGTATGATCACTGTTTCTACACAGGGGAGAATGACAGGCGGCTTGTTTATATCAGTCACCTGACTTTCTCCCTCTGCAGTGACAATCGCCGAGTGACCGGCGAACATCGGGTCCGCCGGTCACACGTGCGGGGGATCCGTGACCACGCGGGAGCGCGCCTCCGGGGGCGCGCGCTCGCTCCCTAGACCCTCACAAGCTAGCAACGTAGATCAACATCACTTTGCCTGTGAGGGGCTTACTGCCGACGTAAATAGTCGTGCGGCAGTCGGCAAGTGGTTAAGGCTCTAAAAGACAAAAATAAAGACACTTTGACTAATTTTTTTTTTAGACCTTTGGTGACGAAATGCAGTTATTTTGACTAAAAAGGCTTTTTAGACACTTGGAGACCAAAATTGAGTCATTTTGACCAAAAAATTTTTTTCATGCCATTGGAGCCCAAATGGCCGGTTTTAGACAACTCTTGTCTAAAACCGGCTTTTTAAGGCTCTAAAAGACAAAAAATACAGTCATTTTGACTAAATTTTTTTCAGACCTTTGGTGACCAAATGCCGTTATTTTGACTAACAAAAGGTTTTTAGACACTTGGAGACCAAAATAGAGTATTTTTGACCAAAACATTTTTTTCAGGCCATTTTAGCCAAATGTCTAAAATCGTGCCTAAAACCGGCTTTTTAAGTTTCTCAAAGAAAAAAATATAGTCATTTGGACTTAATTTTTTCAGACCTTTGGTGACCAAATGCAGTTATTTTGACTTAAAAAGGCTTTTTAGACACTTGGAGACCGAAATAGAGTCATTTTAACTAAAAAATAATTTTCAGGCCATTGGAGCCCAAATGGCCGGTTTTAGACAAATCTTGTCTTAAACCGGCTTTTTAAGGCTCTAAAAGACAAAAATACAGTCATTTTGACTAAGTTTTTTTTTCAGACCTTTGGTGACCAAATGCTGTTATTTTGACTAACAAAAGTTTTTAGACACTTGGAGACCAAAATAGAGTCATTTTGACCAAAACATTTTTTTCAGGCCATTGGAGCCCAAATTGCCGGTTTTAAACAAATCTTGTCTAAAACCGGCTTTTTAAGGCTGTAAAAGACAAAAAATACAGTAATTTTGACTAATTTCTTTTTCAGACCTTTGGTGACCAAATGCCGTTTTTAGACACTTGGAGACCAAACTAGAGTATTTTTGACCAAAACATTTTTTTCAGGCCATTGGAGCCAAATGTCTAAAATGTTGTCTAAAACCGGCTTTTTAAGGCTCTAAAAGACAAAAATGCAGTCATTTTGACTAATTTTTTATCAGACCTTTGGTGACCAAATGCAGATATTTTGACTAAAAAAGGCTTTTTAGACACTTGGAGACCAAAATAGAGTCATTTTGACCAAAAAAATCTTTCAGGCCATTTAAGCCCAAATGTCTAAAATTGTGCCTAAAACCGGCTTTTTAAGGCTCTCAAAGAAAAAAATATAGACATTTGGACTTAATTTTTTTTCAGACCTTTGGTGACCAAATGCAGTTATTTTGACTTAAAAAGGCTTTTTAGACACTTGGAGACCAAAATAGAGTCATTTTAACTAAAAAAATAATTTTCAAGTCATTGGAGCCCAAATGGCCGGTTTTAGACAAATCTTGTCTTAAACCGGCTTTTTAAGGCTCTAAAAGACAAAAATATAGTCATTTTGACTAAATTTTTTTCAGACCTTTGGTGACCAAATGCCGTTATTTTGACTAACAAAAGGTTTTTAGACACTTGGAGACCAAAATAGAGTCATTTTGACCAAAACATTTTTTTCAGGCCATTGGAGCCCAAACGGCCGGTTTTAAACAAATCTTGTCTAAAACCGGCTTTTTAAGGCTGTAAAAGACAAAAAATACAGTAATTTTGACTAATTATTTTTTTTCAGACCTTTGGTGACCAAATGCCGTTATTTTGACTAACAAAAGGTTTTTAGACACTTGGAGACCAAAATAGAGTATTTCTGACCAAAACATTTTTTTCAGGCCATTGGAGCCAAATGTCTAAAATCTTGTCTAAAACCGGCTTTTTAAGGCTTTAAAAGACAAAAATATAGTAATTTTGACTATAGTATTTTTCAGACCTTTGGTGACCAAATGCAGTTATTTTGACTAAAAAAGGCTTTTTAGACACTTGGAGACCAAAATAGAGTCATTTTGACCAAAAAGTTTTTTTCAGGCCATTGGAGCCCAAATGGCCGGTTTTAGACAAATCTGGTCTAAAACCAGCTTTTTAAGACACTAAAAGACAAAAATACATTAATTTTGACTAATTTTTTCAGACCTTTGCTGACCAAATGCATTTATTTATACTAAAAAAGACTTTTTTAGACACTTGGAGACCAAAATAGAGTCATTTTAACAAAAAAAATTTTCAGGCCATTGGAGCCCAAAAATCTAAAATCTTGTCTAAAACCAGCTTTTCAAGGCACTAAAAGACAAAAATACAGTCAATTTGACTAAATTTTTTTCAGATCTTTGGTGACCAAATGCAATTATTTTGACTAAAAAGGCTTTTTAGACACTTGGAGACCAAAATAGATTCATTTTGACCAAAACATTTTTTTCAGGCCATTGGAGCCAAATGTCTAAAATCTTGTCTAAAACCGGCTTTTTAAGGCTCTAAAAGACAAAAATATAGTAATTTTGACTACATTTTTTTTCAGACCTTTGGTTACCAAATGCAGTTATTTTGACTAAAAAAGGCTTTTTAGACACTTGGAGACCAAAATAGAGTCATTTTGACCAAACATTTTTTTCAGGCCATTGAAACTCAAATGGCCGGTTTTAGACAAATCGTGTCTAAAACCGGCTATTTAACCACTTAACCCCCGGAAGATTTGACCCCCTTCCTGACCAGGGCCTATTTTGCAATTTGGCACTGCGTTGACTTTAACGGACAATTGCGCGGTCGTGCGACGCTGTACCTAAACAAATTTGACTTCCTTTTTTTCCCACAAACAGAGCTTTCTTTTGGTGGTATTTGATCACCTGTGCGATTTTTTGATCATGCGCTATAAACAAAAAAAGAGCGTAAATTTTGCAAAAATAGCAATATTTTTCACATTTTTTTATATGAAATTCCCCCAAAAAATGTGAAAATCAAAATTTTTTTAACATTTTCGGCCAATTTGTTTTATGCTACATATGTTTGGTAAAAAAAAGCGTATTTTGATTGGTTTGCGCAAAAGTTATCGCGTTTACTAACAAAGGGAAAGATTTTTGTCATTTTTTGTAGTTTTTTTTTCAACGCGTAATGGCGGCGATCTGCGATTTCTTTTGCGGTACTGCAAAATTGCGGCAGACAGATCGGACCCTTGACTGACATTTTTGACACTTTTGGGGTTACCAGTGACATTTCTACAGTAATCAGTGCTATACATATGCACTGTTACTGTAAAATTACACTGGCAGTGAAGGGGGTTAACTTTTTTTGAGAGGGAGGGGCTGTGTGTGTCCCTTGGGGCATGATTCTAACTGTGATTGGCTGTGGCTTGAGCTGTAGGAACAGTGATCAACGGTCCTACATAGTAGAACCGTATGATCACTGTTTCTACACAGGGGAGAATGACAGGCGGCTTGTTTATATCAGTCACCTGACTTTCTCCCTCTGCAGTGACAATCGCCGAGTGACCGGCGAACATCGGGTCCGCCGGTCACACGTGCGGGGGATCCGTGACCACGCGGGAGCGCGCCTCCGGGGGCGCGCGCTCGCTCCCTAGACCCTCACAAGCTAGCAACGTAGATCAACATCACTTTGCCTGTGAGGGGCTTACTGCCGACGTAAATAGTCGTGCGGCAGTCGGCAAGTGGTTAAGGCTCTAAAAGACAAAAATAAAGACACTTTGACTAATTTTTTTTTAGACCTTTGGTGACGAAATGCAGTTATTTTGACTAAAAAGGCTTTTTAGACACTTGGAGACCAAAATTGAGTCATTTTGACCAAAAAAATTTTTTCATGCCATTGGAGCCCAAATGGCCGGTTTTAGACAACTCTTGTCTAAAACCGGCTTTTTAAGGCTCTAAAAGACAAAAAATACAGTCATTTTGACTAAATTTTTTTCAGACCTTTGGTGACCAAATGCCGTTATTTTGACTAACAAAAGGTTTTTAGACACTTGGAGACCAAAATAGAGTATTTTTGACCAAAACATTTTTTTCAGGCCATTTTAGCCAAATGTCTAAAATCGTGCCTAAAACCGGCTTTTTAAGGCTCTCAAAGAAAAAAATATAGTCATTTGGACTTAATTTTTTCAGACCTTTGGTGACCAAATGCAGTTATTTTGACTTAAAAAGGCTTTTTAGACACTTGGAGACCGAAATAGAGTCATTTTAACTAAAAAATAATTTTCAGGCCATTGGAGCCCAAATGGCCGGTTTTAGACAAATCTTGTCTTAAACCGGCTTTTTAAGGCTCTAAAAGACAAAAATACAGTCATTTTGACTAAGTTTTTTTTTCAGACCTTTGGTGACCAAATGCTGTTATTTTGACTAACAAAAGTTTTTAGACACTTGGAGACCAAAATAGAGTCATTTTGACCAAAACATTTTTTTCAGGCCATTGGAGCCCAAATTGCCGGTTTTAAACAAATCTTGTCTAAAACCGGCTTTTTAAGGCTGTAAAAGACAAAAAATACAGTAATTTTGACTAATTTTTTTTTCAGACCTTTGGTGACCAAATGCAGTTATTTTGACTAACAAAAGGTTTTTAGACACTTGGAGACCAAACTAGAGTATTTTTGACCAAAACATTTTTTTCAGGCCATTGGAGCCAAATGTCTAAAATCTTGTCTAAAACCGGCTTTTTAAGGCTCTAAAAGACAAAAATAGTCATTTTGACGAAATTTTTTTTCTGACCTTTGGTGACCAAATGCAGTTATTTTGACTAAAAAACGATTTTTAGACACTTGGAGACCAAAACAGAGTAATTTTGACCGAAAATTTCTTTTCAGGCCATTGTGGCCGGTTTTAGACAAATCTTGTCTAAAACCGGCTTTTTAAGGCTCTAAAAGACAAAAATACAGTCATTTTGACTAAAGTATTTTTCAGACCTTTGGTGACCAAATTCAGTTATTTTGACAAAAAAAGGCTTTTTAGACACTTGGAGACCAAAGTAGAGTCATTTTGACCAAAAATTTTTTTTCAGGCCATTGGAGCCCAAATGGCCGGTTTTAGACAAATCTGGTCTAAAACCGGCTTTTTAAGACACTAAAAGACAACAATACATTAATTTTGACTATTTTTTTTCAGATCTTTGGTGACCAAATTTATTTATTGTGACTAAAAAAGGCTTTTTAGACATTTGGAGACCAAAATAGAGTCATTTTGACCGAATTTTTTTCAGGCAATTGGAGCCCAAATGGCCAGTTATAGACAAATCTTGTCTAAAACCGGCTTTTTAAGGCTCTAAAAGACAAAAATGCAGTCATTTTGACTAATTTTTTTATCAGACCTTTGGTGACCAAATGCAGATATTTTGACTAAAAAAGGCTTTTTAGACACTTGAAGACCAAAATAGAGTCATTTTAACTAAAAAAATAATTTTCAAGCCATTGGAGCCCAAATGGCCGATTTTAGACAAATCTTGTCTTAAACCGGCTTTTTAAGGCTCTAAAAGACAAAAATATAGTCATTTTGACTAAATTTTTTTTCAGACCTTTGGTGACCAAATGCCGTTATTTTGACTAACAAAAGGTTTTTAGACATTTGGAGACCAAAATAGAGTCATTTTGACCAAAACATTTTTTTCAGGCCATTGGAGCCCAAATGGCCATTCAAATCTTGTCTAAAACCGTCTTTTTAAGGCTCTAAAAGACAAAAATACAGTCATTTTGACTAAAGTATTTTTCAGACCTTTGGTGACCAAATTCAGTTATTTTGAAAAAAAAGGCTTTTTAGACACTTGGAGACCAAAATAGAGTCATTTTGACCAAAAATTTTTTTTCAGGCCATTGGAGACAAATCTGGTCTAAAACCGGCTTTTTAAGACACTAAAAGACTAAAATACATTAATTTTGACTAGCTTTTTTCAGACCTTTGGTGACCAAATGCATTTATTTATACTAAAAAAGGCTTTTTTCGACACTTGGAGACCAAAATAGAGTCATTTTAACAAAAAAATATTTCAGGCCATTGGAGCCCAAAAATCTAAAATCTTGTCTAAAACCGGCTTTTCAAGGCTCTAAAAGATTACCTGTGCGATTTTTTGATCATGCGCTATAAACAAAAAAAGAGCGTCAATTTTGCAAAAATAGCAATATTTTTCACATTTTTTTATATGAAATTCACCAAAAAAATGTAAAAATCAAAGTTTTTTAACATTTTCGGCCAATTTGTTTATGCTACATGTTTGGTAAAAAAATCGCAAAAAGCGTATTTTGATTGGTGTGCGCAAAAGTTATCGCGTTTACTAACAAAGGGAAAGATTTTTTGTAATTTTTGTTGGTTTTTTTCAACGTGTAATGGCGGCGATCTGCGATTTTTTTTGCGGTACTGCAAAATTGCGGCAGACAGATCGGACCCTTGACTGACATTTTTGACACTTTCGGGGTTACCAGTGACATTTCTACAGTAATCAGTGCTATACATATGCACTGTTACTGTAAAATTACACTGGCAGTGAAGGGGTTAACTTTTTTTGAGAGGGAGGGGCTGTGTGTGTCCCTAGGGGCGTGATTCTAACTGTGATTGGCTGTGGCTTGAGCTGTAGGAACAGTGATCAACGGTCCTACATAGTAGAACCGTATGATCACTGTTTCTACACAGGGGAGAATGACAGGGGGCTTGTTTACATCAGTCGCCTGACTTTCTCCCTCTGTCGGATCGCCAAGTGACCGGCAGACATCGGGGGACACGTGCGGGGGATCCATGACCACGCGGGAGCTTGCCTCCGGGGCGCGCGCTCGCTCCCTAGACCCTAACAGGCTAGCAACGTAGATCAACATCACTTTGCCTGTGAGGGGCTTACTGCCGACGTATATAGTGGTTAAGGCTCTAAAAGACAAAAATAAAGTCACTTTGACTAAATTTTTTTAGACCTTTGGTGGCGAAATGCCGTTATTTTGACTAACGAAAGGTTTTTATACACTTGGAGACCAAAATAGAGTCATTTTGACCAAAACATTTTTTTCAGGCCAATCGAGCCCAAATGGCCGGTTTTAAACAAATCTTGTCTAAAACCGGCTTTTTAAGGCTGTAAAAGACAAAAAATACAGTAATTTTGACTAATTTTTTTTTCAGACCTTTGGTGACCAAATGCCGTTATTTTGACTAACAAAAGGTTTTTAGACACTTGGAGACCAAAATAGAGTATTTCTGACCAAAACATTTTTTTTCAGGCCATTGGAGCCAAATGTCTAAAATCTTGTCGAAAACCGGCTTTTTAAGGCTTTAAAAGACAAAAATATAGTCATTTTGACTATAGTATTTTTCAGACCTTTGGTGACCAAATGCAGTTATTTTGACTAAAAAAGGCTTTTTAGACACTTGGAGACCAAAATAGAGTCATTTTGACCGAAAAAAATTTTTCAGGCCATTGGAGCCCAAATGGCCGGTTTTAGACAAATCTGGTCTCAAACTGGCTTTTTAAGACACTAAAAGACAAAAATACATTAATTTTGACTAATTTTTTCAGACCTTTGCTGACCAAATGCATTTATTTATACTAAAAAAGACTTTTTTAGACACTTGGAGACCAAAATAGTCATTTTAACAAAAAAAATTTCAGGCTATTGGAGCCCAAAAATCTAAAATCTTGTCTAAAACCGGCTTTTCAAGGCACTAAAAGACAAAAATACAGTCTATTTGACTAATTTTTTTTCAGATCTTTGGTGACCAAATGCAGTTATTTTGACTAAAAAGGCTTTTTAGACACTTGGAGACCAAAATAGATTCATTTTGACCAAAACATTTTTTTCAGGCCATTGGAGCCAAATGTCTAAAATCTTGTCTAAAACCGGCTTTTTAAGGCTCTAAAAGACAAAAATATAGTAATTTTGACTACATTTTTTTCAGACCTTTGGTTACCAAATGCAGTTATTTTGACTAAAAAAGGCTTTTTAGACACTTGGAGACCAAAATAGAGTCATTTTGACCGTTTTTTTTTCAGGCAATTGGAGCCCAAATGGCCAGTTATAGACAAATCTTGTCTAAAACCGGCTTTTTAAGGCTCTAAAAGACAAAAATACAGTCATCTTGACAATTTTTTTTATCAGACCTTTGGTGACCAAATGCAGTTATTTTGACTAAAAAAGGCTTTTTAGACACTTGGAGACCAATATAGAGTCATTTTGACCAAACATTTTTTTCAGGCCATTGAAACTCAAATGGCCGGTTTTAGACAAATCGTGTCTAAAACCAGCTATTTAACCACTTAACCCCCGGAAGATTTGACCCCCTTCCTGACCAGGGCCTATTTTGCAATTTGGCACTGCGTTGACTTTAACGGACAATTGCGCGGTCGTGCGACGCTGTACCTAAACAAATTTGACTTCCTTTTTTTCCCACAAACAGAGCTTTCTTTTGGTGGTATTTGATCACCTGTGCGATTTTTTGATCATGCGCTATAAACAAAAAAAGAGCGTCAATTTTGCAAAAATAGCAATATTTTTCACATTTTTTTATATGAAATTCCCCCAAAAAATGTGAAAATAAAATTTTTTTTAACATTCTCGGCCAATTTGTTTTATGCTACATATGTTTGGTAAAAAAAAGCGTATTTTGATTGGTTTGCGCAAAAGTTATCGCGTTTACTAACAAAGGGAAAGATTTTTGTCATTTTTGTAGTTTTTTTTTCAACGCGTAATGGCGGCGATCTGCGATTTCTTTTGTGGTACTGCAAAATTGCGGCAGACAGATCGGACCCTTGACTAACATTTTTGACACTTTTGGGGTTACCAGTGACATTTCTACAGTAATCAGTGCTATACATATGCACTGTTACTGTAAAATTACACTGGCAGTGAAGGGGGTTAACTTTTCTTGAGAGGGAGGGGCTGTGTGTGTCCCTCGGGGCATGATTCTAACTGTGATTGGCTGTGGCTTGAGCTGTAGGAACAGTGATCAACGGTCCTACATAGTAGAACCGTATGATCACTGTTTCTACACAGGGGAGAATGACAGGCGGCTTGTTTATATCAGTCACCTGACTTTCTCCCTCTGCAGTGACAATCGCCGAGTGACCGGCGAACATCGGGTCCGCCGGTCACACGTGCGGGGGATCCGTGACCACGCGGGAGCGCGCCTCCGGGGGCGCGCGCTCGCTCCCTAGACCCTCACAAGCTAGCAACGTAGATCAACATCACTTTGCCTGTGAGGGGCTTACTGCTGACGTAAATAGTCGTGCGGCAGTCGGCAAGTGGTTAAGGCTCTAAAAGACAAAAATAAAGACACTTTGACTAATTTTTTTTTAGACCTTTGGTGACGAAATGCAGTTATTTTGACTAAAAAGGCTTTTTAGACACTTGGAGACCAAAATTGAGTCATTTTGACCAAAAAAAAATTTTCATGCCATTGGAGCCCAAATGGCCGGTTTTAGACAACTCTTGTCTAAAACCGGCTTTTTAAGGCTCTAAAAGACAAAAAATACAGTCATTTTGACTAAATTTTTTTCAGACCTTTGGTGACCAAATGCCGTTATTTTGACTAACAAAAGGTTTTTAGACACTTGGAGACCAAAATAGAGTATTTTTGACCAAAACATTTTTTTCAGGCCATTTTAGCCAAATGTCTAAAATCGTGCCTAAAACCGGCTTTTTAAGGCTCTCAAAGAAAAAAATATAGTCATTTGGACTTAATTTTTTCAGACCTTTGGTGACCAAATGCAGTTATTTTGACTTAAAAAGGCTTTTTAGACACTTGGAGACCGAAATAGAGTCATTTTAACTAAAAAATAATTTTCAGGCCATTGGAGCCCAAATGGCCGGTTTTAGACAAATCTTGTCTTAAACCGGCTTTTTAAGGCTCTAAAAGACAAAAATACAGTCATTTTGACTAAGTTTGTTTTTCAGACCTTTGGTGACCAAATGCTGTTATTTTGACTAACAAAAGTTTTTAGACACTTGGAGACCAAAATAGAGTCATTTTGACCAAAACATTTTTTTCAGGCCATTGGAGCCCAAATTGCCGGTTTTAAACAAATCTTGTCTAAAACCGGCTTTTTAAGGCTGTAAAAGACAAAAATACAGTAATTTTGACTAATTTTTTTTTCAGACCTTTGGTGACCAAATGCCGTCATTTTGACTAACAAAAGGTTTTTAGACACTTGGAGACCAAACTAGAGTATTTTTGACCAAAACATTTTTTTCAGGCCATTGGAGCCAAATGTCTAAAATCTTGTCTAAAACCGGCTTTTTAAGGCTCTAAAAGACAAAAATATAGTCATTTTGACGAAATTTTTTTTTCTGACCTTTGGTGACCAAATGCAGTTATTTTGACTAAAAAACGATTTTTAGACACTTGGAGACCAAAACAGAGTAATTTTGACCGAAAATTTCTTTTCAGGCCATTGTGGCCGGTTTTAGACAAATCTTGTCTAAAACCGGCTTTTTAAGGCTCTAAAAGACAAAAATACAGTCATTTTGACTAAAGTATTTTTCAGACCTTTGGTGACCAAATTCAGTTATTTTGACAAAAAAAGGCTTTTTAGACACTTGGAGACCAAAGTAGAGTCATTTTGACCAAAAATTTTTTTCAGGCCATTGGAGCCCAAATGGCCGGTTTTAGACAAATCTGGTCTAAAACCGGCCTTTTAAGACACTAAAAGACAACAATACATTAATTTTGACTATTTTTTTTCAGATCTTTGGTGACCAAATTTATTTATTGTGACTAAAAAAGGCTTTTTAGACATTTGGAGACCAAAATAGAGTCATTTTGACCGAATTTTTTTCAGGCAATTGGAGCCCAAATGGCCAGTTATAGACAAATCTTGTCTAAAACCGGCTTTTTAAGGCTCTAAAAGACAAAAATGCAGTCATTTTGACTAATTTTTTTATCAGACCTTTGGTGACCAAATGCAGATATTTTGACTAAAAAAGGCTTTTTAGACACTTGGAGACCAAAATAGAGTCATTTTAACTAAAAAAATAATTTTCAAGATATTGGAGCCCAAATGGCCGGTTTTAGACAAATCTTGTCTTAAACCGGCTTTTTAAGGCTCTAAAAGACAAAAACATAGTCATTTTGACTAAATTTTTTTTCAGACCTTTGGTGACCAAATGCCGTTATTTTGACTAACAAAAGGTTTTTAGACACTTGGAGACCAAAATAGAGTCATTTTGACCAAAACATTTTTTTCAGGCCATTGGAGCCCAAATGGCCGGTTTTAAACAAATCTTGTCTAAAACCGTCTTTTTAAGGCTGTAAAAGACAAAAAATACAGTAATTTTGACTAAATTTTTTTCAGACCTTTGGTGACCAAATGCCGTTATTTTGACTAACAAAAGGTTTTTAGACACTTGGAGACCAAAATAGAGTATTTTTGACCAAAACATTTTTTTCAGGCCATTGGAGCCAAATGTCTAAAATCTTGTCTAAAACCGGCTTTTTAAGGCTCTAAAAGACAAAAATACAGTCATTTTGACTAAAGTATTTTTCAGACCTTTGGTGACCAAATTCAGTTATTTTGAAAAAAAAGGCTTTTTAGACACTTGGAGACCAAAATAGAGTCATTTTGACCAAAAAAATTTTTTCAGGCCATTGGAGACAAATCTGGTCTAAAACCGGCTTTTTAAGACACTAAAAGACTAAAATACATTAATTTTGACTAGCTTTTTTTCAGACCTTTGGTGACCAAATGCATTCATTTATACTAAAAAAGGCTTTTTTCGACACTTGGAGACCAAAATAGAGTCATTTTAACAAAAAAAATTTCAGGCCATTGGAGCCCAAAAATCTAAAATCTTGTCTAAAACCGGCTTTTCAAGGCTCTAAAAGATCACCTGTGCGATTTTTTGATCATGCGCTATAAACAAAAAAAGAGCGTCAATTTTGCAAAAATAGCAATATTTTTCACATTTTTTTATAGAAATTCACAAAAAAAATGTAAAAATCAAAGTTTTTTAACATTTTCGGCCAATTTGTTTATGCTACATGTTTGGTAAAAAAATCGCAAAAAGCGTATTTTGATTGGTGTGCGCAAAAGTTATCGCGTTTACTAACAAAGGGAAAGATTTTTTGTAATTTTTGTTGGTTTTTTTTCAACGTGTAATGGCGGCGATCTGCAATTTTTTTTTGCGGTACTGCAAAATTGCGGCAGACAGATCGGACCCTTGACTGACATTTTTGACACTTTCGGGGTTACCAGTGACATTTCTACAGTAATCAGTGCTATACATATGCACTGTTACTGTAAAATTACACTGGCAGTGAAGGGGTTAACTTTTTTTGAGAGGGAGGGGCTGTGTGTGTCCCTAGGGGCGTGATTCTAACTGTGATTGGCTGTGGCTTGAGCTGTAGGAACAGTGATCAACGGTCCTACATAGTAGAACCGTATGATCACTGTTTCTACACAGGGGAGAATGACAGGGGGCTTGTTTACATCAGTCGCCTGACTTTCTCCCTCTGTCGGATCGCTAAGTGACCGGCAGACATCGGGGGACACGTGCGGGGGATCCATGACCACGCGGGAGCTCGCCTCCGGGGCGCGCGCTCGCTCCCTAGACCCTAACAGGCTAGCAACGTAGATCAACATCACTTTGCCTGTGAGGGGCTTACTGCCGACGTATATAGTGGTTAAGGCTCTAAAAGACAAAAATAAAGTCACTTTGACTAAATTTTTTTAGACCTTTGGTGGCGAAATGCCGTTATTTTGACTAACGAAAGGTTTTTATACACTTGGAGACCAAAATAGAGTCATTTTGACCAAAACATTTTTTTCAGGCCAATCGAGCCCAAATGGCCGGTTTTAAACAAATCTTGTCTAAAACCGGCTTTTTAAGGCTGTAAAAGACAAAAAATACAGTAATTTTGACTAATTTTTTTTTCAGACCTTTGGTGACCAAATGCCGTTATTTTGACTAACAAAAGGTTTTTAGACACTTGGAGACCAAAATAGAGTAATTTTGATTTTAAAATCTTGTCTAAAACCGGCTTTTTAAGGCTCTAAAAGACAAAAATATAGTCAGGGTCAGTTTTTTCTGACCTTTGGTGACCAAATGCAGTTATTTTGACTAAAAAAACGATTTTTAGACACTTGGAGACCAAAACAGAGTAATTTTGACCGAAAATTTCTTTTCAGGCCATTGGAGCCCAAATGGCCGGTTTTAGACAAATCTTGTCTAAAACCAGCTTTTTAAGGCTCTAAAAGACAAAAAATACAGTGATTTTGACTAAATTTTTTTCAGACCTTTGGTGACCAAATGCCGTTATTTTGACTAACAAAAGGTTTTTAGACACTTGGAGACCAAAATAGAGTATTTTTGACCAAAACATTTTTTTCAGGCCATTCTAGCCAAATGTCTAAAATCTTGTCTAAAACCGGCTTTTTAAGGCTCTCAAAGAAAAAAATATAGTCATTTGGACTTAATTTTTTCAGACCTTTGGTGACCAAATGCAGTTATTTTGACTTAAAAAGGCTTTTTAGACACTTGGAGACCGAAATAGAGTCATTTTAACTAAAAAATATTTTCAGGCCATTGGAGCCCAAATGGCCGGTTTTAGACAAATCTTGTCTTAAACCGGCTTTTTAAGGCTCTAAAAGACAAAAATACAGTCATTTTGACTAAATTGTTTTTCAGACCTTTGGTGACCAAATGCCGTTATTTTGACTAACAAAAGGTTTTTAGACACTTGGAGACCAAAATAGATGCCGACGTAAATAGTCGTGCGGCAGTCGGCAAGTGGTTAAGGCTCTAAAAGACAAAAATAAAGACACTTTGACTAATTTTTTTTTTAGACCTTTGGTGACGAAATGCAGTTATTTTGATTAAAAAAGGCTTTTTAGACACTTGGAGACCAAAATTGAGTCATTTTGACCAAAAAAATTTTTTCATGCCATTGGAGCCCAAATGGCCGGTTTTAGACAACTCTTGTCTAAAACCGGATTTTTAAGGCTCTAAAAGACAAAACATACAGTCATTTTGACTAAATTTTTTTCAGACCTTTGGTGACCAAATGCCGTTATTTTGACTAACAAAAGGCTTTTTAGACATTTGGAGACCAAAATAGAGTCATTTTGACCGAATTTTTTTCAGGCAATTGGAGCCCAAATGGCCAGTTATAGACAAATCTTGTCTAAAACCGGCTTTTTAAGGCTCTAAAAGACAAAAATGCAGTCATTTTGACTAATTTTTTTATCAGACCTTTGGTAACCAAATGCAGATATTTTGACTAAAAAAGGCTTTTTAGACACTTGGAGACCAAAATAGAGTCATTTTAACTAAAAAAATAATTTTCAAGCCATTGGAGCCCAAATGGCCGGTTTTAGACAAATCTTGTCTTAAACCGGCTTTTTAAGGCTCTAAAAGACAAAAACATAGTCATTTTGACTAAATTTTTTTTCAGACCTTTGGTGACCAAATGCCGTTATTTTGACTAACAAAAGGTTTTTAGACACTTGGAGACCAAAATAGAGTCATTTTGACCAAAACATTTTTTTCAGGCCATTGGAGCCCAAATGGCCGGTTTTAAACAAATCTTGTCTAAAACCGTCTTTTTAAGGCTGTAAAAGACAAAAAATACAGTAATTTTGACTAAATTTTTTTCAGACCTTTGGTGACCAAATGCCGTTATTTTGACTAACAAAAGGTTTTTAGACACTTGGAGACCAAAATAGAGTATTTTTGACCAAAACATTTTTTTCAGGCCATTGGAGCCAAATGTCTAAAATCTTGTCTAAAACCGGCTTTTTAAGGCTCTAAAAGACAAAAATACAGTCATTTTGACTAAAGTATTTTTCAGACCTTTGGTGACCAAATTCAGTTATTTTGAAAAAAAAAGGCTTTTTAGACACTTGGAGACCAAAATAGAGTCATTTTGACCAAAAAATTTTTTTCAGGCCATTGGAGACAAATCTAGTCTAAAACCGGCTTTTTAAGACACTAAAAGACTAAAATACATTAATTTTGACTAGCTTTTTTTCAGACCTTTGGTGACCAAATGCATTCATTTATACTAAAAAAGGCTTTTTTCGACACTTGGAGACCAAAATAGAGTCATTTTAACAAAAAAAATTTCAGGCCATTGGAGCCCAAAAATCTAAAATCTTGTCTAAAACCGGCTTTTCAAGGCTCTAAAAGATCACCTGTGCGATTTTTTGATCATGCGCTATAAACAAAAAAAGAGCGTCAATTTTGCAAAAATAGCAATATTTTTCACATTTTTTTATATGAAATTCACCAAAAAAATGTAAAAATCAAAGTTTTTTAACATTTTCGGCCAATTTGTTTATGCTACATGTTTGGTAAAAAAATCGCAAAAAGCGTATTTTGATTGGTGTGCGCAAAAGTTATCGCGTTTACTAACAAAGGGAAAGATTTTTTGTAATTTTTGTTGGTTTTTTTTCAACGTGTAATGGCGGCGATCTGCGATTTTTTTTGCGGTACTGCAAAATTGCGGCAGACAGATCGGACCCTTGACTGACATTTTTGACACTTTCGGGGTTACCAGTGACATTTCTACAGTAATCAGTGCTATACATATGCACTGTTACTGTAAAATTACACTGGCAGTGAAGGGGTTAACTTTTTTTGAGAGGGAGGGGCTCTGTGTGTCCCTAGGGGCGTGATTCTAACTGTGATTGGCTGTGGCTTGAGCTGTAGGAACAGTGATCAACGGTCCTACATAGTAGAACCGTATGATCACTGTTTCTACACAGGGGAGAATGACAGGGGGCTTGTTTACATCAGTCGCCTGACTTTCTCCCTCTGTCGGATCGCCAAGTGACCGGCAGACATCGGGGGACACGTGCGGGGGATCCATGACCACGCGGGAGCTCGCCTCCGGGGCGCGCGCTCGCTCCCTAGACCCTAACAGGCTAGCAACGTAGATCAACATCACTTTGCCTGTGAGGGGCTTACTGCCGACGTATATAGTGGTTAAGGCTCTAAAAGACAAAAATAAAGTCACTTTGACTAAATTTTTTTAGACCTTTGGTGGCGAAATGCCGTTATTTTGACTAACGAAAGGTTTTTATACACTTGGAGACCAAAATAGAGTCATTTTGACCAAAACATTTTTTTCAGGCCAATCGAGCCCAAATGGCCGGTTTTAAACAAATCTTGTCTAAAACCGGCTTTTTAAGGCTGTAAAAGACAAAAAAATACAGTAATTTTGACTAATTTTTTTTTCAGACCTTTGGTGACCAAATGCCGTTATTTTGACTAACAAAAGGTTTTTAGACACTTGGAGACCAAAATAGAGTAATTTTGATTTTAAAATCTTGTCTAAAACCGGCTTTTTAAGGCTCTAAAAGACAAAAATATAGTCAGGGTCAGTTTTTTCTGACCTTTGGTGACCAAATGCAGTTATTTTGACTAAAAAACGATTTTTAGACACTTGGAGACCAAAACAGAGTAATTTTGACCGAAAATTTCTTTTCAGGCCATTGGAGCCCAAATGGCCGGTTTTAGACAAATCTTGTCTAAAACCAGCTTTTTAAGGCTCTAAAAGACAAAAAATACAGTGATTTTGACTAAATTTTTTTCAGACCTTTGGTGACCAAATGCCGTTATTTTGACTAACAAAAGGTTTTTAGACACTTGGAGACCAAAATAGAGTATTTTTGACCAAAACATTTTTTTCAGGCCATTCTAGCCAAATGTCTAAAATCTTGTCTAAAACCGGCTTTTTAAGGCTCTCAAAGAAAAAAATATAGTCATTTGGACTTAATTTTTTCAGACCTTTGGTGACCAAATGCAGTTATTTTGACTTAAAAAGGCTTTTTAGACACTTGGAGACCGAAATAGAGTCATTTTAACTAAAAAATATTTTCAGGCCATTGGAGCCCAAATGGCCGGTTTTAGACAAATCTTGTCTTAAACCGGCTTTTTAAGGCTCTAAAAGACAAAAATACAGTCATTTTGACTAAATTGTTTTTCAGACCTTTGGTGACCAAATGCCGTTATTTTGACTAACAAAAGGTTTTTAGACACTTGGAGACCAAAATAGATGCCGACGTAAATAGTCGTGCGGCAGTCGGCAAGTGGTTAAGGCTCTAAAAGACAAAAATAAAGACACTTTGACTAATTTTTTTTTTAGACCTTTGGTGACGAAATGCAGTTATTTTGACTAAAAAAGGCTTTTTAGACACTTGGAGACCAAAATTGAGTCATTTTGACCAAAAAAATTTTTTCATGCCATTGGAGCCCAAATGGCCGGTTTTAGACAACTCTTGTCTAAAACCGGATTTTTAAGGCTCTAAAAGACAAAACATACAGTCATTTTGACTAAATTTTTTTCAGACCTTTGGTGGCCAAATGCCGTTATTTTGACTAACAAAAGGTTTTTAGACACTTGGAGACCAAAATAGAGTATTTTTGACCAAAACATTTTTTTCCAGGCCATTTTAGCCAAATGTCTAAAATCGTGCCTAAAACCGGCTTTTTAAGGCTCTCAAAGAAAAAATATAGTCATTTGGACTTAATTTTTTTCAGACCTTTGGTGACCAAATGCAGTTATTTTGACTTAAAAAGGCTTTTTAGACACTTGGAGACCGAAATAGAGTCATTTTAACTAAAAAATAATTTTCAGGCCATTGGAGCCCAAATGGCCGGTTTTAGACAAATCTTGTCTTAAACCGGCTTTTTAAGGCTCTAAAAGACAAAAATACAGTAATTTTGACTAATTTTTTTTTTCAGACCTTTGGTGACCAAATGCCGTTATTTTGACTAACAAAAGGTTTTTAGACACTTGGAGACCAAAATAGAGTATTTCTGACCAAAACATTTTTTTCAGGCCATTGGAGCCAAATGTCTAAAATCTTGTCAAAAACCGGCTTTTTAAGACTTTAAAAGACAAAAATATAGTCATTTTGACTATAGTATTTTTCAGACCTTTGGTGACCAAATGCAGTTATTTTTACTAAAAAAGGCTTTTAAGACACTTGGAGACCAAAATAGAGTCATTTTGACCAAAAAGTTTTTTTCAGGCCATTGGAGCCCAAATGGCCGGTTTTAGACAAAACTGGTCTAAAACCGGCTTTTTAAGACACTAAAAGACAAAAATACATTAATTTTGACTACATTTTTTTTCAGACCTTTGGTGACGAAATGCAGTTATTTTGACTAAAAAAGGCTTTTTAGACACTTGGAGACCAAAATTGAGTCATTTTGACCAAAAACATTTTTTCATGCCATTGGAGCCCAAATGGCCGGTTTTAGACAACTCTTGTCTAAAACCGGATTTTTAAGGCTCTAAAAGACAAAACATACAGTCATTTTGACTAAATTTTTTTCAGACCTTTGGTGACCAAATGCCGTTATTTTGACTAACAAAAGGTTTTTAGACACTTGGAGACCAAAATAGAGTATTTTTGACCAAAACATTTTTTTCCAGGCCATTTTAGCCAAATGTCTAAAATCGTGCCTAAAACCGGCTTTTTAAGGCTCTCAAAGAAAAAATATAGTCATTTGGACTTAATTTTTTCAGACCTTTGGTGACCAAATGCAGTTATTTTGACTTAAAAAGGCTTTTTAGACACTTGGAGACCGAAATAGAGTCATTTTAACTAAAAAATAATTTTCAGGCCATTGGAGACCAAATGGCCGGTTTTAGACAAATCTTGTCTTAAACCGGCTTTTTAAGGCTCTAAAAGACAAAAATACAGTCATTTTGACTAAATTGTTTTTCAGACCTTTGGTGACCAAATGCCGTTATTTTGACTAACAAAAGTTTTTAGACACTTGGAGACCAAAATAGAGTCATTTTGACCAAAACATTTTTTTCAGGCCATTGGAGCCCAAATTGCCGGTTTTAAACAAATCTTGTCTAAAACCGGCTTTTTAAGGCTGTAAAAGACAAAAAATACAGTAATTTTGACTAATTTTTTTTTCAGACCTTTGGTGACCAAATGCCGTTATTTTGACTAACAAAAGGTTTTTAGACACTTGGAGACCAAAATAGAGTATTTTTGACCAAAACATTTTTTTTCAGTTCATTGGAGCCAAATGTCTTAAATCTTGTCTAAAACCGGCTTTTTAAGGCTCTAAAAGACAAAAATATAGTCATTTTGACGAAATTTTTTTTCTGACCTTTGGTGACCAAATGCAGTTATTTTGACTAAAAAACGATTTTTAGACACTTGGAGACCAAAACAGAGTAATTTTGACCGAAAATTTCTTTTCAGGCCATTGGAGCCCAAATGGCCGGTTTTAGACAAATCTTGTCTAAAACCAGCTTTTTAAGGCTCTAAAAGACAGAAAATACAGTAATTTTGACTAAATTTTTTTCAGACCTTTGGTGACCAAATGCCGTTATTTTGACTAACAAAAGGTTTTTAGACACTTGGAGACCAAAATAGAGTATTTTTGACCAAAACATTTTTTCAGGCCATTCTAGCCAAATGTCTAAAATCTTGTCTAAAACCGGCTTTTTAAGGCTCTCAAAGAAAAAAATATAGTCATTTGGACTTAATTTTTTCAGACCTTTGGTGACCAAATGCAGTTATTTTGACTTAAAAAGGCTTTTTAGACACTTGGAGACCGAAATAGAGTCATTTAAACTAAAAAATATTTTCAGGCCATTGGAGCCCAAATGGCCGGTTTTAGACAAATCTTGTCTTAAACCGGCTTTTTAAGGCTCTAAAAGACAAAAATACAGTCATTTTGACTAAATTGTTTTTCAGACCTTTGGTGACCAAATGCCGTTATTTTGACTAACAAAAGGTTTTTAGACACTTGGAGACCAAAATAGATGCCGACGTAAATAGTCGTGCGGCAGTCGGCAAGTGGTTAAGGCTCTAAAAGACAAAAATAAAGACACTGTCTTTGACTAATTTTTTTTAGACCTTTGGTGACGAAATGCAGTTATTTTGACTAAAAAGGCTTTTTAGACCCTTGGAGACCAAAATTGAGTCATTTTGACCAAAAACATTTTTTCATGCCATTGGAGCCCAAATGGCCGGTTTTAGACAACTCTTGTCTAAAACCGGATTTTTAAGGCTCTAAAAGACAAAACATACAGTCATTTTGACTAAATTTTTTTCAGACCTTTGGTGACCAAATGCCGTTATTTTGACTAACAAAAGGTTTTTAGACACTTGGAGACCAAAATAGAGTATTTTTGACCAAAACATTTTTTTCCAGGCCATTTTAGCCAAATGTCTAAAATCGTGCCTAAAACCGGCTTTTTAAGGCTCTCAAAGAAAAAATATAGTCATTTGGACTTAATTTTTTTCAGACCTTTGGTGACCAAATGCAGTTATTTTGACTTAAAAAGGCTTTTTAGACACTTGGAGACCGAAATAGAGTCATTTTAACTAAAAAATAATTTTCAGGCCATTGGAGCCCAAATGGCCGGTTTTAGACAAATCTTGTCTTAAACCGGCTTTTTAAGGCTCTAAAAGACAAAAATACAGTCATTTTGACTAAATTGTTTTTCAGACCTTTGGTGACCAAATGCCGTTATTTTGACTAACAAAAGTTTTTAGACACTTGGAGACCAAAATAGAGTCATTTTGACCAAAACATTTTTTTCAGGCCATTGGAGCCCAAATTGCCGGTTTTAAACAAATCTTGTTTAAAACCGGCTTTTTAAGGCTGTAAAAGACAAAAAATACAGTAATTTTGACTAATTTTTTTTTCAGACCTTTGGTGACCAAATGCCGTTATTTTGACTAACAAAAGGTTTTTAGACACTTGGAGACCAAACTAGAGTATTTTTGACCAAAACATTTTTTTCAGGCCATTGGAGCCAAATGTCGAAAATCTTGTCTAAAACCGGCTTTTTAAGGCTCTAAAAGACAAAAATATAATCATTTTGACGAAATTTTTTTTTCTGACCTTTGGTGACCAAATGCAGTTATTTTGACTAAAAAACGATTTTTAGACACTTGGAGACCAAAACAGAGTAATTTTGACCGAAAATTTCTTTTCAGGCCATTGTGGCCGGTTTTAGACAAATCTTGTCTAAAACCGGCTTTTTAAGGCTCTAAAAGACAAAAATGCAGTCATTTTGACTAAAGTATTTTTCAGACCTTTGGTGACCAAATTCAGTTATTTTGACAAAAAAAGGCCTTTTAGACATTTGGAGACCAAAGTAGAGTCATTTTGACCAAAAAATTTTTTCAGGCCATTGGAGCCCAAATGGCCGGTTTTAGACAAATCTGGTCTAAAACCGGCTTTTTAAGACACTAAAAGACAACAATACATTAATTTTGACTAGTTTTTTTCAGATCTTTGGTGACCAAATGCATTTATTGTGACTAAAAAAGGCTTTTTAGACATTTGGAGACCAAAATAGAGTCATTTTGACCGAATTTTTTTTCAGGCAATTGGAGCCCAAATGGCCAGTTATAGACAAATCTTGCCTAAAACCGGCTTTTTAAGGCTCTAAAAGACAAAAATGCAGTCATTTTGACTAATTTTTTTATCAGACCTTTGGTGACCAAATGCAGATATTTTGACTAAAAAAGGCTTTTTAGACACTTGGAGACCAAAATAGAGTCATTTTGACCAAAAAAATCTTTCAGGCCATTTAAGCCCAAATGTCTAAAATCGTGCCTAAAACCGGCTTTTTAAGGCTCTCAAAGAAAAAAATATAGACATTTGGACTTAATTTTTTTTCAGACCTTTGGTGACCAAATGCAGTTATTTTGACTTAAAAAGGCTTTTTAGACACTTGGAGACCAAAATAGAGTCATTTTAACTAAAAAAATAATTTTCAAGCCATTGGAGCCCAGATTTGTCTAAAACCGGCTTTTTAAGGCTCTAAAAGACAAAAATATAGTCATTTTGACTAAATTTTTTTTCAGACCTTTGGTGACCAAATGCCGTTATTTTGACTAACAAAAGGTTTTTAGACACTTGGAGACAAAAATAGAGTCATTTTGACCAAAAAAATCTTTCAGGCCATTTGAGCCCAAATGTCTAAAATCGTGCCTAAAACCCGCGTTTTAAGGCTCTAAAAGACAAAAATACAGTCAATTTGACTAAATTTGTTTTTCATACCTTTGGTGACCAAATGCAGTTATTTTGACTAAAAAAGGAAGGCTTTTTAGACACTTGGAGACCAAAATCGAGTCATTTTGACCCAAAAAATTTCTTCAGGCTATTGGAGCCAAATGTCTAAAATCTTGTCTAAAACCGGCTTTTTAAGGCTCTAAAAGACAAAAAATACAGTCATTTTGACTAAATTTTTTTTCAGACCTTTGATGACCAAATGCCGTTATTTTGACTAACAAAAGGTTTTTAGACACTTGGAGACCAAAATAGAGTCATTTTGACCAAAACATTTTTTTCAGGCCATTGGAGCCCAAATGGCCGGTTTTAAACAAATCTTGTCTAAAACCGTCTTTTTAAGGCTGTAAAAGACAAAAAATACAGTAATTTTGACTACATTTTTTTCAGACCTTTGGTGACCAAATGCCGTTATTTTGACTAACAAAAGGTTTTTAGACACTTGGAGACCAAAATAGAGTATTTTTGACCAAAACATTTTTTTCAGGCCATTGGAGCCAAATGTCTAAAATCTTGTCTAAAACCGGCTTTTTAAGGCTCTAAAAGACAAAAATACAGTAATTTTGACTAAAGTATTTTTCAGACCTTTGGTGACCAAATTCAGTTATTTTGGAAAAAAAGGCTTTTTAGACACTTGGAGACCAAAATAGAGTCATTTTGACCAAAAAAAATTTTCAGGCCATTGGAGCCCAAATGGCCGGTTTTAGACAAATCTGGTCTAAAACCGGCTTTTTAAGACACTAAAAGACAAAAATACATTAATTTTGACTAGTTTTCTTCAGACCTTTGGTGACCAAATGCATTTATTTATACTAAAAAAGGCTTTTTTAGACACTTGGAGACCAAAATAGAGTCATTTTAACAGTCATTTTGACTAAATTTTTTTTCAGACCTTTGGTTACCAAATGCAGTTATTTTGACTAAAAAGGCTTTTTAGACACTTGGAGACCAAAATAGAGTCATTTTGACCGAATTTTTTTCAGGCAATTGGAGCCCAAATGGCCAGTTATAGACAAATCTTGTCTAAAACCGTCTTTTTAAGGCTCTAAAAGACAAAAATACAGTCATTTTGACTAATTTTTTTTATCAGACCTTTGGTGACCAAATGCAGTTATTTTGACTAAAAAAGGCTTTTTAGACACGTGGAGACCAAAATAGAGTCATTTTGACCAAAAAAACCTTTCAGGCCATTTGAGCCCAAATGTCTAAAATCGTGCCTAAAACCCGCGTTTTAAGGCTCTAAAAGACAAAAATACAGTCAATTTGACTAAATGTGTTTATCATACCTTTGGTGACCAAATTCAGTTATTTTGACTAAAAAAGGAATGCTTTTTAGACTCTTGGAGGCCAAAATCGAGTCATTTTGACCCAAAAATTTTTTTCAGGCTATTGGAGCCAAATGTCTAAAATCTTGTCTAAAACCGGCTTTTTAAGGCTCTAAAAGAAAAAAATATAGTCATTTGGACTTAATTTTTTTTCAGACCTTTTGTGACCAAATGCAGTTATTTTGACTTAAAAAGGCTTTTTAGACACTTGGAGACCAAAATAGAGTCATTTTAACTAAAAAATTATTTTCAGGCCATTGTTGCCCAAATGGCTGGTTTTAGACAAATCTTGTCTTAAACCGGCTTTTTAAGGCTCTAAAAGACAAAAATACAGTCATTTTGACTAAATTGTTTTTCAGACCTTTGGTGACCAAATGCCGTTATTTTGACTAACGAAAGGTTTTTAGACACTTGGAGACCAAAATAGAGTCATTTTGACCAAAACATTTTTTCAGGCCAATCGAGCCCAAATGGCCGGTTTTAAACAAATCTTGTCTAAAACCGGCTTTTAAGGCTGTAAAAGACAAAAAATACAGTAATTTTGACTAAATTTTTTTCAGACCTTTGGTGACCAAATGCCGTTATTTTGACTAACAAAAGATTTTTTAGACACTTGGAGACCAAAATAGAGTATTTCTGACCAAAACATTTTTTTCAGGCCATTGGAGCCAAATGTCTAAAATCTTGTCTAAAACCGGCTTTTTAAGGCTTTAAAAGACAAAAATATAGTCATTTTGACTAAAGTATTTTTCAGACCTTTGGTGACCAAATGCAGTTATTTTGACTAAAAAAGGCTTTTTAGACACTTGGAGACCAAAATAGAGTCATTTTGACCAAAAAGTTTTTTTCAGGCCATTGGAGCCCAAATGGCCGGTTTTAGACAAATCTGGTCTAAAACCGGCTTTTTAAGACACTAAAAGACAAAAATACATTAATTTTGACTAATTTTTTCAGACCTTTGCTGACCAAATGCATTTATTTATACTAAAAAAGACTTTTTTAGACACTTGGAGACCAAAATAGAGTCATTTTAACAAAAAAATTTTTCAGGCCATTGGAGCCCAAAAATCTAAAATCTTGTCTAAAACCGGCTTTTCAAGGCACTAAAAGACAAAAATACAGTCAATTTGACTAAATTTTTTTTTCAGATCTTTCGTGACCAAATGCAGTTATTTTGACTAAAAAGGCTTTTTAGACACTTGGAGACCAAAATAGAGTCATTTTGACCAAAACATTTTTTTCAGGCCATTGGAGCCAAATGTCTAAAATCTTGTCTAAAACCGGCATTTTAAGGCTCTAAAAGACAAAAATATAGTAATTTTGACTACATTTTTTTTCAGACCTTTGGTTACCAAATGCAGTTATTTTGACTAAAAAAGGCTTTTTAGACACTTGGAGACCAAAATAGAGTCATTTTGACCGATTTTTTTTCAGGCAATTGGAGCCCAAATGGCCAGTTATAGACAAATCTTGTCTAAAACCGGCTTTTTAAGGCTCTAAAAGACAAAAATACAGTCATTTTGACTAAATTGTTTTTCAGACCTTTGGTGACCAAATGCCGTTATTTTGACTAACGAAAGGTTTTTAGACACTTGGAGACCAAAATAGAGTCATTTTGACCAAAACATTTTTTCAGGCCAATCGAGCCCAAATGGCCGGTTTTAAACAAATCTTGTCTAAAACCGGCTTTTAAGGCTGTAAAAGACAAAAAATACAGTAATTTTGACTAAATTTTTTTCAGACCTTTGGTGACCAAATGCCGTTATTTTGACTAACAAAAGATTTTTTTAGACACTTGGAGACCAAAATAGAGTATTTCTGACCAAAACATTTTTTTCAGGCCATTGGAGCCAAATGTCTAAAATCTTGTCTAAAACCGGCTTTTTAAGGCTTTAAAAGACAAAAATATAGTCATTTTGACTAAAGTATTTTTCAGACCTTTGGTGACCAAATGCAGTTATTTTGACTAAAAAAGGCTTTTTAGACACTTGGAGACCAAAATAGAGTCATTTTGACCAAAAAGTTTTTTTCAGGCCATTGGAGCCCAAATGGCCGGTTTTAGACAAATCTGGTCTAAAACCGGCTTTTTAAGACACTAAAAGACAAAAATACATTAATTTTGACTAATTTTTTCAGACCTTTGCTGACCAAAAAGACGTTTTTAGACACTTGGAGACCAAAATAGAGTCATTTTAACAAAAAAAATTTTCAGGCCATTGGAGCCCAAAAATCTAAAATCTTGTCTAAAACCGGCTTTTCAAGGCACTAAAAGACAAAAATACAGTCAATTTGACTAAATTTTTTTTCAGATCTTTGGTGACCAAATGCAGTTATTTTGACTAAAAAGGCTTTTTAGACACTTGGAGACCAAAATAGAGTCATTTTGACCAAAACATTTTTTTCAGGCCATTGGAGCCAAATGTCTAAAATCTTGTCTAAAACCGGCTTTTTAAGGCTCTAAAAGACAAAAATATAGTAATTTTGACTACATTTTTTTTCAGACCTTTGGTTACCAAATGCAGTTATTTTGACTAAAAAAGGCTTTTTAGACACTTGGAGACCAAAATAGAGTCATTTTGACCGATTTTTTTTCAGGCAATTGGAGCCCAAAAGGCCAGTTATAGACAAATCTTGTCTAAAACCGGCATTTTAAGGCTCTAAAAGACAAAAATACAGTCATCTTGACAATTTTTTTTATAAGACCTTTGGTGACCAAATGCAGTTATTTTGACTAAAAAAGGCTTTTTAGACACTTGGAGACAAAAATAGAGTCATTTTGACCAAACATTTTTTTCAGGCCATTGAAACTCAAATGGCCGGTTTTAGACAAATCGTGTCTAAAACCGGCTATTTACCACTTAACCCCCGGAAGATTTGACCCCCTTCCTGACCAGGGCCTATTTTGCGATTCGGCACTGCGTTGACTTTAACGGACAATTGCGCGGTCGTGCGACGCTGTACCTAAACAAATTTGACTTCCTTTTTTTCCCACAAACAGAGCTTTCTTTTGGTGGTATTTGATCACCTGTGCGATTTTTTGATCATGCACTATAAACAAAAAAAAGCGTCAATTTTGCAAAAATAGCAATATTTTTCACCTTTTTTTACATGAAATTCCCCAAAAAAATGTGAAAATCAAAATTTTTTAACATTTTCGGCCAATTTGTTTTATGCTACATATGTTTGGTAAAAAAAATAAGCGTATTTTCATTGGTTTGCGCAAAAGTTATCGCGTTTACTAACAAAGGGAAAGATTTTTGTTGTTTTTGTAGTTTTTTTTTCAACGCGTAATGGCGGCGATCTGCGATTTTTTTTGCGGTACTGCAAAATTGCGGCAGACAGATCGGACCCTTGACTGACATTTTTGACACTTTTGGGGTTACCAGTGACATTTCTACAGTAATCAGTGCTATACATATGCACTGTTACTGTAAAATTACACTGGCAGTGAAGGGGGTTAACTTTTTTTGAGAGGGAGGGGCTGTGTGTGTCCCTCGGGGCGTGATTCTAACTGTGATTGGTTGTGGCTTGAGCTGTAGGAACAGTGATCAACGGTCCTACATAGTAGAACCGTATGATCACTGTTTCTACACAGGGGAGAATGAAAGGCGGCTTGTTTACATCAGTCGCCTGACTTTCTCCCTCTGCAGTGACGATCGCCGAGTGACCAGCGAACATCGGGTCCGCCGGTCACACGTGCGGGGGATCTGTGACCACGCGGGAGCGCGCCTCCGGGGGCGCGTGCTCGCTCCCTAGACCCTCACAAGCTAGCAACGTAGATCAACATCACTTTGTCTGTGAGGGGCTTACTGCCGACGTAAATAGTCGTGCGGCAGTCGGCAAGTGGTTAAGGCTCTAAAAGACAAAAATAAAGACACTTTGACTAATTTTTTTTTTTAGACCTTTGGTGACGAAATGCAGTTATTTTGACTAAAAAAGGCTTTTTAGACACTTGGAGACCAAAACTGAGTCATTTTGACCAAAAACATTTTTTCATGCCATTGGAGCCCAAATGGCCGGTTTTAGACAACTCTTGTCTAAAACCGGATTTTTAAGGCTCTAAAAGACAAAAAATACAGTCATTTTGACTAAATTTTTTCAGACCTTTGGTGACCAAATGCCGTTATTTTGACTAACAAAAGGTTTTTAGACACTTGGAGACCAAAATAGAGTATTTTTGACCAAAACATTTTTTTCAGGCCATTTTAGCCAAATGTCTAAAATCGTGCCTTAAACCGGCTTTTTAAGGCTCTCAAAGAAAAAATAGAGTCATTTGGACTTAATTTTTTTCAGACCTTTGGTGACCAAATGCAGTTATTTTGACTTAAAAAGGCTTTTTAGACACTTGGAGACCGAAATAGAGTCATTTTAACTAAAAAATAATTTTCAGGCCATTGGAGCCCAAATTGCCGGTTTTAAACAAATCTTGTCTAAAACCGGCTTTTTATGGCTGTAAAAGACAAAAAATACAGTAATTTTGACTAATTTTTTTTCAGAACTTTGGTGACCAAATGCCGTTATTTTGACTAACAAAAGGTTTTTAGACACTTGGAGACCAAAATAGAGTATTTTTGACCAAAACATTGTTTTCAGGCCATTGGAGCCAAATGTCTAAAATCTTGTCTAAAACCGGCTTTTTAAGGCTCTAAAAGACAAAAATATAGTCATTTTAAAGAAAAAATTTTTTCTGACCTTTGGTGACCAAATGCAGTTATTTTGACTAAAAAACGATTTTTAGACACTTGGAGACCAAAACAGAGTAATTTTGACCAAAAATTTCTTTTCAGGCCATTGGAGCCCAAATGGCCGGTTTTAGACAAATCTTGTCTAAAACCGGCTTTTTAACCACTTTACCACCGGAGGATTTTGCTGTCTTCCGTCCAGGCCACTTTTTGCGATTCGGCGATGTGCGACTTCAACTGACAATTGCGCGGTCGTGCGACGCCGTACCCAAACCAAATTTACGTCCTTTTTTTCCCACAAACAGAGCTTTATTTTGGTGGTATTTGATCACCTGTGCGATTTTTACTTTTTGCGCTATAAACAAAAAAAGAGCGTTTATTTTGAAAAAATAACAATATTTTTAACATTTTTTTATATGAAATTCCCCCCAAAAAAGATGTAAAAACCAATTTTTTAAAAATTTTTTGGCCAATTTGTTTTCTGCTACCTATGTTTGGTAAAAAAAATCACAATAAGCATATTTTGATTGGTTTGCGCAAAAGTTATTGCGTTTACTAACAAAGGGAAAGATTTCTGTCATTTTTGGTGGTTTTTTTTTAACGCGTAATGGCGGCGATCTGCGATTTTTTTTGTGGGACTGCGACATTGCGGCGGACAGATCGGACCCTTGACTGACATTTTTGACACTTTTGGGGTTACCAGTGACATTACTGCAGTAATCAGTGCTATATATATGCACTGTTACTGTAAAAATGACACTGGCAGGGAAGGGGTTAATTTTATTGGAGAGGGAGGGGTTAATGTATGCCTGGTGCTTACTGACGTGTGGGGGGGGGAGGTGACTGAGTGAGTCATGGACAGATCGGATGTCCAGCTATGCTGAACAGTCCGATCTGTCACTCCCTGTCACTATGGAGATCCGCCCGCTGTGTTTACACACAGCGAGCGGATCTCCACACTAGATCCCCGGCGATCGGGGCAGAGCAGCGGTGATCGCCGCTGCTCCTCCCCTGGCCCGACTCCCGCTGTGAATGAAAACAGCGGGAGCGAGCCTCCGGCGGCGCGCAAGCGCCGCCCAGAAGGGGGAGTGTCTGACGACGTTAATACTACGTCGTCAGACGATAACGAACCACTTTGCCGCAGTACTATTACCGTACTCGGTCGGCAAGTGGTTAAGGCTCTAAAAGACAAAAATACAGTCATTTTGACTAAAGTATTTTTCAGAACTTTGGTGACCAAATTCAGTTATTTTGACAAAAAAAGGCTTTTTAGACACTTGGAGACCAAAATAGAGTCATTTTGACCAAAAAAATTTTTCAGGCCATTGGAGCCCAAATGGCCGGTTTTAGACAAATCTGGTCTAAAACCGGCTTTTTAAGACACTAAAAGACAAAAATACATTAATTTTGACTACTTTTTTTCAGATCTTTGGTGACCAAATGCATTTATTGTGACTAAAAAAGGCTTTTTAGACACTTGGAGACCAAAATAGAGTCATTTTGACCGAATGTTTTTTCAGGCAATTGGAGCCCAAATGGCCAGTTATAGACAAATCTTGTCTAAAATCGGCTTTTTAAGGCTCTAAAAGACAAAAATGCAGTCATTTTGACTAATTTTTTTTATCAGACCTTTGGTGACCAAATGCAGATATTTTGACTAAAAAAGGCTTTTTAGACACTTGGAGACCAAAATAGAGTCATTTTGACCAAAAAAATCTTTCAGGCCATTTGAGCCCAAATGTCTAAAATCGTGCCTAAAACCCGCGTTTTAAGGCTCTAAAAGACAAAAATACAGTCAATTTGACTAAATTTGTTTTTCATACCTTTGGTGACCAAATGCAGTTATTTTGACTAAAAAAGGAAGGCTTTTTAGACACTTGGAGACCAAAATCGAGTCATTTTGACCCAAAAAATTTCTTCAGGCTATTGGAGCCAAATGTCTAAAATCTTGTCTAAAACCGGCTTTTTAAGGCTCTCAAAGAAAAAAATAAAGTCATTTTGACTAAATTTTTTTTCAGACCTTTGGTGACCAAATGCCGTTATTTTGACTAACAAAAGGTTTTTAGACACTTGGAGACCAAAATAGAGTCATTTTGACCAAAACATTTTTTTCAGGCCATTGGAGCCCAAATGGCCGGTTTTAAACAAATCTTGTCTAAAACCGTCTTTTTAAGGCTGTAAAAGACAAAAAATACAGTAATTTTGACTACATTTTTTTCAGACCTTTGGTGACCAAATGCCGTTATTTTGACTAACAAAAGGTTTTTAGACACTTGGAGACCAAAATAGAGTATTTTTGACCAAAACATTTTTTTCAGGCCATTGGAGCCAAATGTCTAAAATCTTGTCTAAAACCGGCTTTTTAAGGCTCTAAAAGACAAAAATACAGTAATTTTGACTAAAGTATTTTTCAGACCTTTGGTGACCAAATTCAGTTATTTTGGAAAAAAAGGCTTTTTAGACACTTGGAGACCAAAATAGAGTCATTTTGACCAAAAAACTTTTTCAGGCCATTGGAGCCCAAATGGCCGGTTTTAGACAAATCTGGTCTAAAACCGGCTTTTTAAGACACTAAAAGACAAAAATACATTAATTTTGACTAGTTTTTTTTCAGACCTTTGGTGACCAAATGCATTTATTTATACTAAAAAAGGCTTTTTTAGACACTTGGAGACCAAAATAGAGTCATTTTAACAAAAAAATTTCAGGCCATTGGAGCCCAAAAATCTAAAATCTTGTCTAAAACCGGCTTTTCAAGGCTCTAAAAGATCACCTGTGCGATTTTTTGATCATGCGCTATAAACAAAAAAAGAGCGTCAATTTTGCAAAAATAGCAATATTTTTCACATTTTTTTATATGAAATTCACCAAAAAAATGTAAAAATCAAAGTTTTTTAACATTTTTGGCCAATTTGTTTATGCTACATATGTTTGGTAAAAAAAATCGCAAAAAGCATATTTTGATTGGTTTGCGCAAAAGTTATCGCGTTTACTAACAAAGGGAAAGATTTTTGTCATTTTTGTTGGGTTTTTTTTCAACGCGTAATTGCGATTTTTTTTGCGGTACTGCAAAATTGCGGCAGACAGATCGGACCCTTGACTGACATTTTTGACACTTTTGGGGTTACCAGTGACATTGCTACAGTAATTAGTGCTATACATATGCACTGTACCAGTAAAATTACACTGGCAGTGAAGGGGTTAACTTTTTTTGAGAGGGAGGGGCTGTGTGTGTCCCTAGTGGCGTGATTCTAACTGTGATTGGCTGTGGCTTGAGCTGTAGGAACAGTGATCAACGGTCCTACATAGTAGAACCGTATGATCACTGTTTCTACACAGGGGAGAATGACAGGCGGCTTGTTTACATCAGTCGCCTGACTTTCTCCCTCTGCAGTGACGATCGCCGAGTGACCGGCGGACATCGGGTCTGCCGGTCACACGTGCAAGGATCCAAGACCACGCGGGAGCTCGCATCCGGGGGCGTGCGCTCGCTCCCTAGACCCTCACAGGCTAGCAACATAGATCAACATCATGTGATAAATAAGTCCGTATAATAGTAAAGGTGCAAACAATATTATGGGCAAGCTAGATGTGCGAAGAAATATGAACTCCAAGGTGAAAATAAGAAATGGTATTCAATCAGATCAGCTGATAAAATAAGTCCATATATAGATGATTGTGCCTCGAGGAGTGGTGAATGAATAAGTATCCTGCAGTGACCCCCAAGGTGGGTGACTGGCGAGTGGCGGGGAAACCTCTAGTAGAAAAACCTACTCACCAGATGTACCTACCCCACACAGGGGTATAGGGAAGGTACTGTAGAAATATCCTGTTGGTCCTGGCTCTGGGTAGTAGTTCCCTTCCTGGGGGAGATGTAGTATAGGGTCCGCAGGGATATCCTCAAGTGGGATCCTATCCGATAGTAGGATATCCAACGATCGGTGGGGTGAACTGATATGGCCACTCAAAGGTATGTGGATGGAAGGATCATATAAATAGAAAAGAACTCGATAGTGTAATACCGTTTTTAAAGTTTATTCCTTCCAGCAGTAACATAAAAATGGGTACTCACATAGATAAAATCAGTAAACAGCGAGGTAGTGGCGTCCCGGAACGCAATGCGTTCCAACTGGAGACCGGAACCGGAAGTGACGTGACGGCGCTGTACGCGTTTCGTCATGTGACGTCTTCTGCAGCGTCTTCACATGACGAAACGCGTACAGGGCCGTCACGTCACTTCCGGTTCCGGTCTCCAGTTGGAACGCATTGCGTTCCGGGACGCCACTACCTCGCTGTTTACTGATTTTATCTATGTGAGTACCCATTTTTATGTTACTGCTGGAAGGAATAAACTTTAAAAACGGTATTACACTATCGAGTTCTTTTCTATTTATTTGATCCTTCCATCCACATACCTTTGAGTGGCCATATCAGTTCACCCCACGGATCGTTGGATATCCTACTATCGGATAGGATCCCACTTTAGGATATCCCTGCGGACCCTATACTACATCTCCCCCAGGAAGGGAACTACTACCCAGAGCCAGGACCAACAGGATATTTCTACAGTACCTGCCCTATACCCCTGTGTGGGGTAGGTACATCTGGTGAGTAGGTTTTTCTACTAGAGGTTTCCCCGCCACTCGCCAGTCACCCACCTTGGGGGTCACCGCAGGATACTTATTCATTCACCACTCCTCGGGGCACAATCATCTATATATGGACTTATTTTATCAGCTGATCTGATTGAATACCATTTCTTATTTTCACCTTGGAGTTCATATTTCTTCGCACATCTAGCTTGCCCATAATATTGTTTGCACCTTTACTATTATACGGACTTATTTATCACATGAATTTAGATCACATCACTTCTAGCTGCACTTTGAAAAAATAGTTTCCCGCACTCTTATTTATTTTTCCGGAAAAGTTTCCCGCACACCCAGTTTAATTGTTGCACTTTTTGCACACTTTTTCATATTATACCATCACCTATGTATTATTATTTTAAGTTATTCTCTTACCATTTTATTGCAACATGCTGATATTATTATTTTAGGTATATACTAGGATATATATATTGTAGTACTTTGCACTTTATATTACGCACTTTGGTGGTTATTTATATTGTACTTCATTTTACTTTTTTATATTTTTTCATATATTCCATATTAACTCATTCCCAATACCATTTTATGTTGGATTTTCACTATATTGTGGCACTATTTACATATCCACCATTTATATTTATATTTTTATTCCTCAATCACATCTGTGTTTCTACATTTTATATTCTTTTCATTTTATATATCTATATATACCTATTTACACTTTATAAGCAGCGCCACCACTTCATATTTACATACATATTTATATAGCCTTTTGGCTATATTTTAAGTGAGGCTGCAGCTTACCTGTGCACACATTTAATTTATCCTCTGACATCCTTAGCGCGGATTTATTTATATTCTATAGATCAACATCACTTTGCCTGTGAGGGGCTTACTGCCGACGTAAATAGTCGTGCGGCAGTCGGCAAGTGGTTTAGGCTCTAAAAGACAAAAATAAAGTCACTTTGACTAATTTTTTTAGACCTTTGGTGACAAAATGCAGTTATTTTGACTAAAAAAGGCTTTTTTAGACACTTGGAGACCAAAATTGAGTCATTTTTACCAACAAATTTTTTTCAGGCCATTGGAGCCCAAATGGCCGGTTTTAGACAACTCTTATCTAAAACCGGCTTTTTAAGGCTCTAAAAGACAAAAATACAGTCATTTTGACTAATTTTTTTCAGACCTTTGGTGACCAAATGCAGTTATTTATACTAAAAAAGGCTTTTTTAGACACTTGGAGACCAAAATAGAGTCATTTTAACAAAAAAATTTTCAGGCCATTGGAGCCCAAATATCTAAAATCTTGTCTAAAACCGGCTTTTCAAGGCTCTAAAAGACAAAAATACAGTCAATTTGACTAAATGTTTTTCAGATCTTTGGTGACCAAATGCATTTATTGTGACTAAAAAGGCTTTTTAGACACTTGGAGACCAAAATAGAGTCATTTTGACCAAAACATTTTTTTCAGGCCATTGTAGCCAAATGTCTAAAATCTTGTCTAAAACCGGCATTTTAAGGCTCTAAAAGACAAAAATATAGTCATTTTGACTAAATTTTTTTCAGACCTTTGGTTACCAAATGCAGTTATTTTGACTAAAAAGGCTTTTTAGACACTTGGAGACCAAAATAGAGTCATTTTGACCGAATTTTTTTCAGGCAATTGGAGCCCAAATGGCCAGTTATAGACAAATCTTGTCTAAAACCGTCTTTTTAAGGCTCTAAAAGACAAAAATACAGTCATTTTGACTAATTTTTTTTATCAGACCTTTGGTGACCAAATGCAGTTATTTTGACTAAAAAAGGCTTTTTAGACACGTGGAGACCAAAATAGAGTCATTTTGACCAAAAAAATCTTTCAGGCCATTTGAGCCCAAATGTCTAAAATCGTGCCTAAAACCCGCCTTTTAAGGCTCTAAAAGACAAAAATACAGTCAATTTGACTAAATGTGTTTTTCATACCTTTGGTGACCAAATGCAGTTATTTTGACTAAAAAAGGAAGGCTTTTTAGACTCTTGGAGGCCAAAATCGAGTCATTTTGACCCAAAAAATTTTTTTCAGGCTATTGGAGCCAAATGTCTAAAATCTTGTCTAAAACCGGCTTTTTAAGGCTCTAAAAGAAAAAAATATAGTCATTTGGACTTAATTTTTTTTCAGACCTTTAGTGACCAAATGCAGTTATTTTGACTTAAAAAGCCTTTTTAGACACTTGGAGACCAAAATACAGTCATTTTAACTAAAAAATTATTTTCAGGCCATTGGAGCCCAAAATGGCTGGTTTTAGACAAATCTTGTCTTAAACCGGCTTTTTAAGGCTCTAAAAGACAAAAATACAGTCATTTTGACTAAATTGTTTTTCAGACCTTTGGTGACCAAATGCCGTTATTTTGACTAACGAAAGGTTTTTAGACACTTGGAGACCACATTAGAGTCATTTTGACCAAAACATTTTTTTCAGGCCAATCGAGCCCAAATGGCCGGTTTAAAACAAATCTTGTCTAAAACCGGCTTTTTAAGGCTGTTAAAGACAAAAAATACAGTAATTTTGACTAAATTTTTTTCAGACCTTTGGTGACCAAATGCCGTTATTTTGACTAACAAAAGATTTTCTAGACACTTGGAGACCAAAATAGAGTTTTTTTGACCAAAACATTTTTTTCAGGCCATTGGAGCCAAATGTCTAAAATCTTGTCTAAAACCGGCTTTTTAAGGCTTTAAAAGACAAAAATATAGTCATTTTGACTAAAGTATTTTTCAGACCTTTGGTGACCAAATGCAGTTACTTTGACTAAAAAAGGCTTTTTAGACACTTGGAGACCAAAATAGAGTCATTTTGACCAAAAAGTTTTTTTCAGGCCATTGGAGCCCAAATGGCCGGTTTTAGACAAATCTGGTCTAAAACCGGCTTTTTAAGACACTAAAAGACAAAAAAACATTAATTTTGACTAATTTTTTCAGACCTTTGCTGACCAAATGCATTTATTTATACTAAAAAAGACTTTTTTAGACACTTGGAGACCAAAATAGAGTCATTTTAACAAAAAAATTTTCAGGCCATTGGAGCCCAAAAATCTAAAATCTTGTCTAAAACCGGCTTTTCAAGGCACTAAAAGACAAAAATACAGTCAATTTGACTACATTTTTTTTCAGATCTTTGGTGACCAAATGCAGTTATTTTGACTAAAAAGGCTTTTTAGACACTTGGAGACCAAAATAGAGTCATTTTGACCAAAACATTTTTTTCAGGCCATTGGAGCCAAATGTCTAAAATCTTGTCTAAAACCGGCTTTTTAAGGCTCTAAAAGACAAAAATATAGTAATTTTGACTACATTTTTTTCAGACCTTTGGTGACCAAATGCAGTTATTTTGACTAAAAAAGGCTTTTTAGACACTTGGAGACCAAAATAGAGTCATTTTGACCAAACATTTTTTTCAGGCCATTGAAACTCAAATGGCCGGTTTTAGACAAATCGTGTCTAAAACCGGCAATTTAACCACTTAACCCCCGGAAGATTTGACCCCCTTCCTGACCAGGGCCTATTTTGCGATTCGGCACTGCGTTGACTTTAACGGACAATTGCGCAGTCATGCGACGCTGTACCTAAACAAATTTGACTTCCTTTTTTTCCCACAAACAGAGCTTTCTTTTGGTGGTATTTGATCACCTGTGCGATTTTTTGATCATGCGCTATAAACAAAAAAAGAGCGTCAATTTTGCAAAAATAGCAATATTTTTCACATTTTTTATATGAAATTCCCCCAAAAAATGTGAAAATCAAAATTTTTTAACATTTTTGGCCAATTTGTTTTATGCTACATATGTTTGGTAAAAAAAAGCGTATTTTGATTGGTTTGCGCAAAAGTTATCGCGTTTACTAACAAAGGGAAAGATTTTTGTCGTTTTTGTAGTTTTTTTTTCAACGCGTAATGGCGGCGATCTGCGATTTTTTTTGCGGTTCTGCAAAATTGCGGCAGACAGATTGGACCCTTGACTGACATTTTTGACACTTTTGGGGTTACCAGTGACATTTCTACAGTAATCAGTGCTATACATATGCACTGTTACTGTAAAATTACACTGGCAGTGAAGGGGGTTAACTTTTTTTTGAGAGGGAGGGGCTGTGTGTGTCCCTCGGGGCGTGATTCTAACTGTGATTGGTTGTGGCTTGAGCTGTAGGAACAGTGATCAACGGTCCTACATAGTAGAACCGTATGATCACTGTTTCTACACAGGGGGGAATGACAGGTGGCTTGTTTACATCAGTCGCCTGACTTTCTCCCTCTGCAGTGACGATCGCCGAGTGACCGGCGAACATCGGGTCCGCCGGTCACACGTGCGGGGGATCCGTGACCATGCGGGAGCGTGCCTCCGGGGGCGCGCGCTCGCTCCCTAGACCCTCACAAGCTAGCAATGTGGATCAACATCACTTTGCCTGTGAGGGGCTTACTGCTGACGTAAAAACTCGTGCGGCAGTCGGCAAGTGGTTAAGGCTCTAAAAGACAAAAATAAAGACACTTTGACTAATTTTTTTTTAGACCTTTGGTGACGAAATGCAGTTATTTTGACTAAAAAAGGCTTTTTAGACACTTGGAGACCAAAATTGAGTCATTTTGACCAAAAACATTTTTTCATGCCATTGGAGCCCAAATGGCCGGTTTTAGACAACTCTTGTCTAAAACCGGATTTTTAAGGCTCTAAAAGACAAAAAATACAGTCATTTTGACTAAATTTTTTTCAGACCTTTGGTGACCAAATGCCGTTATTTTGACTAACAAAAGGTTTTTAGACACTTGGAGACCAAAATAGAGTATTTTTGACCAAAACATTTTTTTCCAGGCCATTTTAGCCAAATGTCTAAAATCGTGCCTAAAACCGGCTTTTTAAGGCTCTCAAAGAAAAAATATAGTCATTTGGACTTAATTTTTTTCAGACCTTTGGTGACCAAATGCAGTTATTTTGACTTAAAAAGGCTTTTTAGACACTTGGAGACCGAAATAGAGTCATTTTAACTAAAAAATAATTTTCAGGCCATTGGAGCCCAAATGGCCGGTTTTAGACAAATCTTGTCTTAAACCGGCTTTTTAAGGCTCTAAAAGACAAAAATACAGTCATTTTGACTAAGTTTGTTTTTCAGACCTTTGGTGACCAAATGCCGTTATTTTGACTAACAAAAGTTTTTAGACACTTGGAGACCAAAATAGAGTCATTTTGACCAAAACATTTTTTTCAGGCCATTGGAGCCCAAATTGCCGGTTTTAAACAAATCTTGTCTAAAACCGGCTTTTTAAGGCTGTAAAAGACAAAAAATACAGTAATTTTGACTAATTTTTTTTTCAGACCTTTGGTGACCAAATGCCGTTTTTAGACACTTGGAGACCAAACTAGAGTATTTTTGACCAAAACATTTTTTTCAGGCCATTGGAGCCAAATGTCTAAAATGTTGTCTAAAACCGGCTTTTTAAGGCTCTAAAAGACAAAAATGCAGTCATTTTGACTAATTTTTTTATCAGACCTTTGGTGACCAAATGCAGATATTTTGACTAAAAAAGGCTTTTTAGACACTTGGAGACCAAAATAGAGTCATTTTGACCAAAAAAATCTTTCAGGCCATTTAAGCCCAAATGTCTAAAATCGTGCCTAAAACCGGCTTTTTAAGGCTCTCAAAGAAAAAAATATAGACATTTGGACTTAATTTTTTTTCAGACCTTTGGTGACCAAATGCAGTTATTTTGACTTAAAAAGGCTTTTTAGACACTTGGAGACCAAAATAGAGTCATTTTAACTAAAAAAATAATTTTCAAGTCATTGGAGCCCAAATGGCCGGTTTTAGACAAATCTTGTCTTAAACCGGCTTTTTAAGGCTCTAAAAGACAAAAATATAGTCATTTTGACTAAATTTTTTTCAGACCTTTGGTGACCAAATGCCGTTATTTTGACTAACAAAAGTTTTTAGACACTTGGAGACCAAAATAGAGTCATTTTGACCAAAACATTTTTTTCAGGCCATTGGAGCCCAAATTGCCGGTTTTAAACAAATCTTGTCTAAAACCGGCTTTTTAAGGCTGTAAAAGACAAAAAATACAGTAATTTTGACTAATTTTTTTTTCAGACCTTTGGTGACCAAATGCCGTTTTTAGACACTTGGAGACCAAACTAGAGTATTTTTGACCAAAACATTTTTTTCAGGCCATTGGAGCCAAATGTCTAAAATGTTGTCTAAAACCGGCTTTTTAAGGCTCTAAAAGACAAAAATGCAGTCATTTTGACTAATTTTTTTATCAGACCTTTGGTGACCAAATGCAGATATTTTGACTAAAAAAGGCTTTTTAGACACTTGGAGACCAAAATAGAGTCATTTTGACCAAAAAAATCTTTCAGGCCATTTAAGCCCAAATGTCTAAAATCGTGCCTAAAACCGGCTTTTTAAGGCTCTCAAAGAAAAAAATATAGACATTTGGACTTAATTTTTTTTCAGACCTTTGGTGACCAAATGCAGTTATTTTGACTTAAAAAGGCTTTTTAGACACTTGGAGACCAAAATAGAGTCATTTTAACTAAAAAAATAATTTTCAAGTCATTGGAGCCCAAATGGCCGGTTTTAGACAAATCTTGTCTTAAACCGGCTTTTTAAGGCTCTAAAAGACAAAAATATAGTCATTTTGACTAAATTTTTTTCAGACCTTTGGTGACCAAATGCCGTTATTTTGACTAACAAAAGGTTTTTAGACACTTGGAGACCAAAATAGAGTAATTTTGACCAAAACATTTTTTTCAGGCCATTGGAGCCCAAACGGCCGGTTTTAAACAAATCTTGTCTAAAACCGGCTTTTTAAGGCTGTAAAAGACAAAAAATACAGTAATTTTGACTAATTATTTTTTTTCAGACCTTTGGTGACCAAATGCCGTTATTTTGACTAACAAAAGGTTTTTAGACACTTGGAGACCAAAATAGAGTATTTCTGACCAAAACATTTTTTTCAGGCCATTGGAGCCAAATGTCTAAAATCTTGTCTAAAACCGGCTTTTTAAGGCTTTAAAAGACAAAAATATAGTAATTTTGACTATAGTATTTTTCAGACCTTTGGTGACCAAATGCAGTTATTTTGACTAAAAAAGGCTTTTTAGACACTTGGAGACCAAAATAGAGTCATTTTGACCAAAAAGTTTTTTTCAGGCCATTGGAGCCCAAATGGCCGGTTTTAGACAAATCTGGTCTAAAACCAGCTTTTTAAGACACTAAAAGACAAAAATACATTAATTTTGACTAATTTTTTCAGACCTTTGCTGACCAAATGCATTTATTTATACTAAAAAAGACTTTTTTAGACACTTGGAGACCAAAATAGAGTCATTTTAACAAAAAAAATGTTCAGGCCATTGGAGCCCAAAAATCTAAAATCTTGTCTAAAACCAGCTTTTCAAGGCACTAAAAGACAAAAATACAGTCAATTTGACTAAATTTTTTTCAGATCTTTGGTGACCAAATGCAGTTATTTTGACTAAAAAGGCTTTTTAGACACTTGGAGACCAAAATAGATTCATTTTGACCAAAACATTTTTTTCAGGCCATTGGAGCCAAATGTCTAAAATCTTGTCTAAAACCGGCTTTTTAAGGCTCTAAAAGACAAAAATATAGTAATTTTGACTACATTTTTTTTCAGACCTTTGGTTACCAAATGCAGTTATTTTGACTAAAAAAGGCTTTTTAGACACTTGGAGACCAAAATAGAGTCATTTTGACCAAACATTTTTTTCAGGCCATTGAAACTCAAATGGCCGGTTTTAGACAAATCGTGTCTAAAACCGGCTATTTAACCACTTAACCCCCGGAAGATTTGACCCCCTTCCTGACCAGGGCCTATTTTGCAATTTGGCACTGCGTTGACTTTAACGGACAATTGCGCGGTCGTGCGACGCTGTACCTAAACAAATTTGACTTCCTTTTTTTCCCACAAACAGAGCTTTCTTTTGGTGGTATTTGATCACCTGTGCGATTTTTTGATCATGCGCTATAAACAAAAAAAGAGCGTAAATTTTGCAAAAATAGCAATATTTTTCACATTTTTTTATATGAAATTCCCCCAAAAAATGTGAAAATCAAAATTTTTTTAACATTTTCGGCCAATTTGTTTTATGCTACATATGTTTGGTAAAAAAAAGCGTATTTTGATTGGTTTGCGCAAAAGTTATCGCGTTTACTAACAAAGGGAAAGATTTTTGTCATTTTTGTAGTTTTTTTTTCAACGCGTAATGGCGGCGATCTGCGATTTCTTTTGCGGTACTGCAAAATTGCGGCAGACAGATCGGACCCTTGACTGACATTTTTGACACTTTTGGGGTTACCAGTGACATTTCTACAGTAATCAGTGCTATACATATGCACTGTTACTGTAAAATTACACTGGCAGTGAAGGGGGTTAACTTTTTTTGAGAGGGAGGGGCTGTGTGTGTCCCTCGGGGCATGATTCTAACTGTGATTGGCTGTGGCTTGAGCTGTAGGAACAGTGATCAACGGTCCTACATAGTAGAACCGTATGATCACTGTTTCTACACAGGGGAGAATGACAGGCGGCTTGTTTATATCAGTCACCTGACTTTCTCCCTCTGCAGTGACAATCGCCGAGTGACCGGCGAACATCGGGTCCGCCGGTCACACGTGCGGGGGATCCGTGACCACGCGGGAGCGCGCCTCCGGGGGCGCGCGCTCGCTCCCTAGACCCTCACAAGCTAGCAACGTAGATCAACATCACTTTGCCTGTGAGGGGCTTACTGCCGACGTAAATAGTCGTGCGGCAGTCGGCAAGTGGTTAAGGCTCTAAAAGACAAAAATAAAGACACTTTGACTAATTTTTTTTTTAGACCTTTGGTGACGAAATGCAGTTATTTTGACTAAAAAGGCTTTTTAGACACTTGGAGACCAAAATTGAGTCATTTTGACCAAAAAATTTTTTTCATGCCATTGGAGCCCAAATGGCCGGTTTTAGACAACTCTTGTCTAAAACCGGCTTTTTAAGGCTCTAAAAGACAAAAAATACAGTCATTTTGACTAAATTTTTTTCAGACCTTTGGTGACCAAATGCCGTTATTTTGACTAACAAAAGGTTTTTAGACACTTGGAGACCAAAATAGAGTATTTTTGACCAAAACATTTTTTTCAGGCCATTTTAGCCAAATGTCTAAAATCGTGCCTAAAACCGGCTTTTTAAGGCTCTCAAAGAAAAAAATATAGTCATTTGGACTTAATTTTTTCAGACCTTTGGTGACCAAATGCAGTTATTTTGACTTAAAAAGGCTTTTTAGACACTTGGAGACCGAAATAGAGTCATTTTAACTAAAAAATAATTTTCAGGCCATTGGAGCCCAAATGGCCGGTTTTAGACAAATCTTGTCTTAAACCGGCTTTTTAAGGCTCTAAAAGACAAAAATACAGTCATTTTGACTAAGTTTTTTTTTCAGACCTTTGGTGACCAAATGCTGTTATTTTGACTAACAAAAGTTTTTAGACACTTGGAGACCAAAATAGAGTCATTTTGACCAAAACATTTTTTTCAGGCCATTGGAGCCCAAATTGCCGGTTTTAAACAAATCTTGTCTAAAACCGGCTTTTTAAGGCTGTAAAAGACAAAAAATACAGTAATTTTGACTAATTTCTTTTTCAGACCTTTGGTGACCAAATGCCGTTTTTAGACACTTGGAGACCAAACTAGAGTATTTTTGACCAAAACATTTTTTTCAGGCCATTGGAGCCAAATGTCTAAAATGTTGTCTAAAACCGGCTTTTTAAGGCTCTAAAAGACAAAAATGCAGTCATTTTGACTAATTTTTTATCAGACCTTTGGTGACCAAATGCAGATATTTTGACTAAAAAAGGCTTTTTAGACACTTGGAGACCAAAATAGAGTCATTTTGACCAAAAAAATCTTTCAGGCCATTTAAGCCCAAATGTCTAAAATCGTGCCTAAAACCGGCTTTTTAAGGCTCTCAAAGAAAAAAATATAGACATTTGGACTTAATTTTTTTTCAGACCTTTGGTGACCAAATGCAGTTATTTTGACTTAAAAAGGCTTTTTAGACACTTGGAGACCAAAATAGAGTCATTTTAACTAAAAAAATAATTTTCAAGTCATTGGAGCCCAAATGGCCGGTTTTAGACAAATCTTGTCTTAAACCGGCTTTTTAAGGCTCTAAAAGACAAAAATATAGTCATTTTGACTAAATTTTTTTCAGACCTTTGGTGACCAAATGCCGTTATTTTGACTAACAAAAGGTTTTTAGACACTTGGAGACCAAAATAGAGTCATTTTGACCAAAACATTTTTTTCAGGCCATTGGAGCCCAAACGGCCGGTTTTAAACAAATCTTGTCTAAAACCAGCTTTTTAAGGCTGTAAAAGACAAAAAATACAGTAATTTTGACTAATTATTTTTTTTCAGACCTTTGGTGACCAAATGCCGTTATTTTGACTAACAAAAGGTTTTTAGACACTTGGAGACCAAAATAGAGTATTTCTGACCAAAACATTTTTTTCAGGCCATTGGAGCCAAATGTCTAAAATCTTGTCTAAAACCGGCTTTTTAAGGCTTTAAAAGACAAAAATATAGTAATTTTGACTATAGTATTTTTCAGACCTTTGGTGACCAAATGCAGTTATTTTGACTAAAAAAGGCTTTTTAGACACTTGGAGACCAAAATAGAGTCATTTTGACCAAAAAGTTTTTTTCAGGCCATTGGAGCCCAAATGGCCGGTTTTAGACAAATCTGGTCTAAAACCAGCTTTTTAAGACACTAAAAGACAAAAATACATTAATTTTGACTAATTTTTTCAGACCTTTGCTGACCAAATGCATTTATTTATACTAAAAAAGACTTTTTTAGACACTTGGAGACCAAAATAGAGTCATTTTAACAAAAAAAATTTTCAGGCCATTGGAGCCCAAAAATCTAAAATCTTGTCTAAAACCAGCTTTTCAAGGCACTAAAAGACAAAAATACAGTCAATTTGACTAAATTTTTTTCAGATCTTTGGTGACCAAATGCAATTATTTTGACTAAAAAGGCTTTTTAGACACTTGGAGACCAAAATAGATTCATTTTGACCAAAACATTTTTTTCAGGCCATTGGAGCCAAATGTCTAAAATCTTGTCTAAAACCGGCTTTTTAAGGCTCTAAAAGACAAAAATATAGTAATTTTGACTACATTTTTTTCAGACCTTTGGTTACCAAATGCAGTTATTTTGACTAAAAAAGGCTTTTTAGACACTTGGAGACCAAAATAGAGTCATTTTGACCAAACATTTTTTTCAGGCCATTGAAACTCAAATGGCCGGTTTTAGACAAATCGTGTCTAAAACCGGCTATTTAACCACTTAACCCCCGGAAGATTTGACCCCCTTCCTGACCAGGGCCTATTTTGCAATTTGGCACTGCGTTGACTTTAACGGACAATTGCGCGGTCGTGCGACGCTGTACCTAAACAAATTTGACTTCCTTTTTTTCCCACAAACAGAGCTTTCTTTTGGTGGTATTTGATCACCTGTGCGATTTTTTGATCATGCGCTATAAACAAAAAAAGAGCGTAAATTTTGCAAAAATAGCAATATTTTTCACATTTTTTTATATGAAATTCCCCCAAAAAATGTGAAAATCAAAATTTTTTTAACATTTTCGGCCAATTTGTTTTATGCTACATATGTTTGGTAAAAAAAAGCGTATTTTGATTGGTTTGCGCAAAAGTTATCGCGTTTACTAACAAAGGGAAAGATTTTTGTCATTTTTTGTAGTTTTTTTTTCAACGCGTAATGGCGGCGATCTGCGATTTCTTTTGCGGTACTGCAAAATTGCGGCAGACAGATCGGACCCTTGACTGACATTTTTGACACTTTTGGGGTTACCAGTGACATTTCTACAGTAATCAGTGCTATACATATGCACTGTTACTGTAAAATTACACTGGCAGTGAAGGGGGTTAACTTTTTTTGAGAGGGAGGGGCTGTGTGTGTCCCTTGGGGCATGATTCTAACTGTGATTGGCTGTGGCTTGAGCTGTAGGAACAGTGATCAACGGTCCTACATAGTAGAACCGTATGATCACTGTTTCTACACAGGGGAGAATGACAGGCGGCTTGTTTATATCAGTCACCTGACTTTCTCCCTCTGCAGTGACAATCGCCGAGTGACCGGCGAACATCGGGTCCGCCGGTCACACGTGCGGGGGATCCGTGACCACGCGGGAGCGCGCCTCCGGGGGCGCGCGCTCGCTCCCTAGACCCTCACAAGCTAGCAACGTAGATCAACATCACTTTGCCTGTGAGGGGCTTACTGCCGACGTAAATAGTCGTGCGGCAGTCGGCAAGTGGTTAAGGCTCTAAAAGACAAAAATAAAGACACTTTGACTAATTTTTTTTTAGACCTTTGGTGACGAAATGCAGTTATTTTGACTAAAAAGGCTTTTTAGACACTTGGAGACCAAAATTGAGTCATTTTGACCAAAAAAATTTTTTCATGCCATTGGAGCCCAAATGGCCGGTTTTAGACAACTCTTGTCTAAAACCGGCTTTTTAAGGCTCTAAAAGACAAAAAATACAGTCATTTTGACTAAATTTTTTTCAGACCTTTGGTGACCAAATGCCGTTATTTTGACTAACAAAAGGTTTTTAGACACTTGGAGACCAAAATAGAGTATTTTTGACCAAAACATTTTTTTCAGGCCATTTTAGCCAAATGTCTAAAATCGTGCCTAAAACCGGCTTTTTAAGGCTCTCAAAGAAAAAAATATAGTCATTTGGACTTAATTTTTTCAGACCTTTGGTGACCAAATGCAGTTATTTTGACTTAAAAAGGCTTTTTAGACACTTGGAGACCGAAATAGAGTCATTTTAACTAAAAAATAATTTTCAGGCCATTGGAGCCCAAATGGCCGGTTTTAGACAAATCTTGTCTTAAACCGACTTTTTAAGGCTCTAAAAGACAAAAATACAGTCATTTTGACTAAGTTTTTTTTTCAGACCTTTGGTGACCAAATGCTGTTATTTTGACTAACAAAAGTTTTTAGACACTTGGAGACCAAAATAGAGTCATTTTGACCAAAACATTTTTTTCAGGCCATTGGAGCCCAAATTGCCGGTTTTAAACAAATCTTGTCTAAAACCGGCTTTTTAAGGCTGTAAAAGACAAAAAATACAGTAATTTTGACTAATTTTTTTTTCAGACCTTTGGTGACCAAATGCAGTTATTTTGACTAACAAAAGGTTTTTAGACACTTGGAGACCAAACTAGAGTATTTTTGACCAAAACATTTTTTTCAGGCCATTGGAGCCAAATGTCTAAAATCTTGTCTAAAACCGGCTTTTTAAGGCTCTAAAAGACAAAAATAGTCATTTTGACGAAATTTTTTTTCTGACCTTTGGTGACCAAATGCAGTTATTTTGACTAAAAAACGATTTTTAGACACTTGGAGACCAAAACAGAGTAATTTTGACCGAAAATTTCTTTTCAGGCCATTGTGGCCGGTTTTAGACAAATCTTGTCTAAAACCGGCTTTTTAAGGCTCTAAAAGACAAAAATACAGTCATTTTGACTAAAGTATTTTTCAGACCTTTGGTGACCAAATTCAGTTATTTTGACAAAAAAAGGCTTTTTAGACACTTGGAGACCAAAGTAGAGTCATTTTGACCAAAAATTTTTTTTCAGGCCATTGGAGCCCAAATGGCCGGTTTTAGACAAATCTGGTCTAAAACCGGCTTTTTAAGACACTAAAAGACAACAATACATTAATTTTGACTATTTTTTTTCAGATCTTTGGTGACCAAATTTATTTATTGTGACTAAAAAAGGCTTTTTAGACATTTGGAGACCAAAATAGAGTCATTTTGACCGAATTTTTTTCAGGCAATTGGAGCCCAAATGGCCAGTTATAGACAAATCTTGTCTAAAACCGGCTTTTTAAGGCTCTAAAAGACAAAAATGCAGTCATTTTGACTAATTTTTTTATCAGACCTTTGGTGACCAAATGCAGATATTTTGACTAAAAAAGGCTTTTTAGACACTTGAAGACCAAAATAGAGTCATTTTAACTAAAAAAATAATTTTCAAGCCATTGGAGCCCAAATGGCCGATTTTAGACAAATCTTGTCTTAAACCGGCTTTTTAAGGCTCTAAAAGACAAAAATATAGTCATTTTGACTAAATTTTTTTTCAGACCTTTGGTGACCAAATGCCGTTATTTTGACTAACAAAAGGTTTTTAGACATTTGGAGACCAAAATAGAGTCATTTTGACCAAAACATTTTTTTCAGGCCATTGGAGCCCAAATGGCCATTCAAATCTTGTCTAAAACCGTCTTTTTAAGGCTCTAAAAGACAAAAATACAGTCATTTTGACTAAAGTATTTTTCAGACCTTTGGTGACCAAATTCAGTTATTTTGAAAAAAAAGGCTTTTTAGACACTTGGAGACCAAAATAGAGTCATTTTGACCAAAAATTTTTTTTCAGGCCATTGGAGACAAATCTGGTCTAAAACCGGCTTTTTAAGACACTAAAAGACTAAAATACATTAATTTTGACTAGCTTTTTTCAGACCTTTGGTGACCAAATGCATTTATTTATACTAAAAAAGGCTTTTTTCGACACTTGGAGACCAAAATAGAGTCATTTTAACAAAAAAATATTTCAGGCCATTGGAGCCCAAAAATCTAAAATCTTGTCTAAAACCGGCTTTTCAAGGCTCTAAAAGATTACCTGTGCGATTTTTTGATCATGCGCTATAAACAAAAAAAGAGCGTCAATTTTGCAAAAATAGCAATATTTTTCACATTTTTTTATATGAAATTCACCAAAAAAATGTAAAAATCAAAGTTTTTTAACATTTTCGGCCAATTTGTTTATGCTACATGTTTGGTAAAAAAATCGCAAAAAGCGTATTTTGATTGGTGTGCGCAAAAGTTATCGCGTTTACTAACAAAGGGAAAGATTTTTTGTAATTTTTGTTGGTTTTTTTCAACGTGTAATGGCGGCGATCTGCGATTTTTTTTGCGGTACTGCAAAATTGCGGCAGACAGATCGGACCCTTGACTGACATTTTTGACACTTTCGGGGTTACCAGTGACATTTCTACAGTAATCAGTGCTATACATATGCACTGTTACTGTAAAATTACACTGGCAGTGAAGGGGTTAACTTTTTTTGAGAGGGAGGGGCTGTGTGTGTCCCTAGGGGCGTGATTCTAACTGTGATTGGCTGTGGCTTGAGCTGTAGGAACAGTGATCAACGGTCCTACATAGTAGAACCGTATGATCACTGTTTCTACACAGGGGAGAATGACAGGGGGCTTGTTTACATCAGTCGCCTGACTTTCTCCCTCTGTCGGATCGCCAAGTGACCGGCAGACATCGGGGGACACGTGCGGGGGATCCATGACCACGCGGGAGCTTGCCTCCGGGGCGCGCGCTCGCTCCCTAGACCCTAACAGGCTAGCAACGTAGATCAACATCACTTTGCCTGTGAGGGGCTTACTGCCGACGTATATAGTGGTTAAGGCTCTAAAAGACAAAAATAAAGTCACTTTGACTAAATTTTTTTAGACCTTTGGTGGCGAAATGCCGTTATTTTGACTAACGAAAGGTTTTTATACACTTGGAGACCAAAATAGAGTCATTTTGACCAAAACATTTTTTTCAGGCCAATCGAGCCCAAATGGCCGGTTTTAAACAAATCTTGTCTAAAACCGGCTTTTTAAGGCTGTAAAAGACAAAAAATACAGTAATTTTGACTAATTTTTTTTTCAGACCTTTGGTGACCAAATGCCGTTATTTTGACTAACAAAAGGTTTTTAGACACTTGGAGACCAAAATAGAGTAATTTTGATTTTAAAATCTTGTCTAAAACCGGCTTTTTAAGGCTCTAAAAGACAAAAATATAGTCAGGGTCAGTTTTTTCTGACCTTTGGTGACCAAATGCAGTTATTTTGACTAAAAAAACGATTTTTAGACACTTGGAGACCAAAACAGAGTAATTTTGACCGAAAATTTCTTTTCAGGCCATTGGAGCCCAAATGGCCGGTTTTAGACAAATCTTGTCTAAAACCAGCTTTTTAAGGCTCTAAAAGACAAAAAATACAGTGATTTTGACTAAATTTTTTTCAGACCTTTGGTGACCAAATGCCGTTATTTTGACTAACAAAAGGTTTTTAGACACTTGGAGACCAAAATAGAGTATTTTTGACCAAAACATTTTTTTCAGGCCATTCTAGCCAAATGTCTAAAATCTTGTCTAAAACCGGCTTTTTAAGGCTCTCAAAGAAAAAAATATAGTCATTTGGACTTAATTTTTTCAGACCTTTGGTGACCAAATGCAGTTATTTTGACTTAAAAAGGCTTTTTAGACACTTGGAGACCGAAATAGAGTCATTTTAACTAAAAAATATTTTCAGGCCATTGGAGCCCAAATGGCCGGTTTTAGACAAATCTTGTCTTAAACCGGCTTTTTAAGGCTCTAAAAGACAAAAATACAGTCATTTTGACTAAATTGTTTTTCAGACCTTTGGTGACCAAATGCCGTTATTTTGACTAACAAAAGGTTTTTAGACACTTGGAGACCAAAATAGATGCCGACGTAAATAGTCGTGCGGCAGTCGGCAAGTGGTTAAGGCTCTAAAAGACAAAAATAAAGACACTTTGACTAATTTTTTTTTTAGACCTTTGGTGACGAAATGCAGTTATTTTGACTAAAAAAGGCTTTTTAGACACTTGGAGACCAAAATTGAGTCATTTTGACCAAAAAAATTTTTTCATGCCATTGGAGCCCAAATGGCCGGTTTTAGACAACTCTTGTCTAAAACCGGATTTTTAAGGCTCTAAAAGACAAAACATACAGTCATTTTGACTAAATTTTTTTCAGACCTTTGGTGACCAAATGCCGTTATTTTGACTAACAAAAGGCTTTTTAGACATTTGGAGACCAAAATAGAGTCATTTTGACCGAATTTTTTTCAGGCAATTGGAGCCCAAATGGCCAGTTATAGACAAATCTTGTCTAAAACCGGCTTTTTAAGGCTCTAAAAGACAAAAATGCAGTCATTTTGACTAATTTTTTTATCAGACCTTTGGTAACCAAATGCAGATATTTTGACTAAAAAAGGCTTTTTAGACACTTGGAGACCAAAATAGTGCTAATGGTGGGGCCCTGCGGGCGGCCACTTCCCCCAGGCGAGAAGACCTTTGAGGATCGTTTCTACTTTTTGGAACTTTTGTACTCTTTTCGGCCGGTCATGGATCCTTTCGGTTCTCCTGCCTATACTTGGCACTTGATGTTACACACACTTTTCCTGTTATGATGGGAGCTCTTCTGCTGCACTAATGGTTGCTACCTCTCACATGGTTGCTAATTTTGAGGAGACTACACTTGCATCGGTGGTCCCTCTCCGGTTTCCCCCCCTTGGTCGTGACTGGACATGCCCTATTGACTCGTCCCTTCCCCCACACGTGGCAGACGTGTATTGCCTTTTTGTTCCCCCCTTTTTGCCTTTTTTCTGGTCCTGGAATTTGGTTAGATTTTTGCTTTTCCTGCATGTACTTTGTCGCTCTACTGCTATTATTTTACCCTATGCTGTGGATGTTCCTATTGACTGTTCTCTATGCTGGGGCTGCACCGGTACTGTGTGGGCTGGGCGACTACTCCTGTTGCTCTCTCTATATAGCTGGGCTGTGCTGATGGGGTGTAGTGGGTTCACCCTTTCTGGGTGCCCTCTTTCGCCTCCCTGGCCGGGTTGCCTGATGCTCCGTGTATGGCTACATTTTGACTATGGCTGATAATATTTGTGTGATGTCCTGGAATGTGCGGGGCCTCGGCAACCCGGTAAAGAGGACAGCGGTGCTCCGCACCATCAAACGCCTGCAGGCAGATGTGGTTTGCCTGCAGGAGACCCATATGTCTCCTTCCACTTCCCCGTGTCTAGCTCCTAGCGTATTTAGTCACCAGTTCCACTCTGTTTACTCCACTTATTCGAGAGGGTGTGTATTTTGATTAAGAAGGGGGTACGGTTTCTATGCTCAAAGTCTGTGATTGACCCTGAGGGCCGGTTTGTTTTATCCTGCCAACTAGCAAGCCTTAGGTGTGTACTTGTGCCCCCCCCCCGTATTCTGCAGGGGTACTTAAACTTATCGTGCCACATATTGCTCAACTTCCTGATGTGCCCCTGCTGATGTTGGGGGACTTTACTGCTGTACTTGACTCTGCCTGGGGTTTGTTATCTCCCTGCTCCTAGGCGAACCCCAGTCCTGGGTTCATCGGCTCCTTGAAGAGGACAGCCCCCATTAAACTCCTTACGGTCATTTTTTGAGGCCATGGCACAGCTCTATGATGACCCGCAGCGATCCTCCACCGCAGAAGCTGCGCTTCATGTTCTTCAGCAGGGTCGCAGGCCCGTAGAACACTACGTCACTAACTTCCACCGCATCAGTTCCGATACGTCCTGGAACAAAAGCAGCACTCCGGTATCAGTTCCGTCTCGGCTTGTCAGAAGGACTGAAGGACGAGCTGGCGCGGGTAGGTGTCCCCAACGCCTTGGATGATTTGATTTCCCAGGCCATTCAAATCGACCGGTGGCTACGGGAGCGCAGAGCAGAACGATCTCCGCAGCAGTTCAGACCAGCCTGGACGCTACCACGAGTTGCTCATCCTGCATACTTTTCTTCTGCTGGGTCAGCTCTTACCAACCTCGCTCCCGCTGGAGTCGCCTCAGATACGCCTGAACCTATAGAACTTGGGATCATACGGCCTGCTTTGTCCCCGGAGGAGAGACGCTGTCGCCAGTTGGGTAACATGTGCCTGTATTGCGGTGAAGCTGGCCACTATAAGCGCTCCTGCCCGGCAAAATACCATAAGTTCATGCCGGCCTCACCATCTGTTGCCAGTTCCTCCCACCTAGCCTTTCCTGTGTCATTACAGCTTCCGGAAGGACTCGTCCCAGTTACTGCAATCATTGACTTGGGAGCCTGCCGTTGTTTCATTGATCGCTCGTTCGCCCTGCAACATGGCGTATCTCTCCGGCTCAAGACTCAGGACCTCACCATCTTCCTGGCTGATGGTTCCCACATCAAATCCGGGCCCGTGACCCAAGAAACTTTTCCCCTTCCTATGGTCTCCTCCTCCGGCCATAAGGAACTGATTAGCCTGGATGTTATCACATCCTCCTTATTTCCCATTATCCTGGGATTACCGTGGTTGCAAGCACATAACCCGCAAGTCAATTGGATCACAGGCACCATCCAGTTCCCATAGACAAGATTTGTCTAAAACCGGCCTGAAAATTATTTTTTAGTTAAAATGATTCGATTTTGGTCTCCAAGTGTCTAAAAAGCCTTCCTTTTTTAGTCAAAATAACTGCATTTGGTCACCAAAGGTATGAAAAACAAATTTAGTCAAATTGACTGTATTTTTGTCTTTTAGAGCCTTAAAACGCGGGTTTTAGGCACGATTTTAGACATTTTGGCTCAAATGGCCTGAAAGATTTTTTTGGTCAAAATGACTCTATTTTGGTCTCCAAGTGTCTAAAAAGCCTTTTTTAGTCAAAATATCTGCATTTGGTCACCAAAGGTCTGATAAAAAAATTAGTCAAAATGACTGCATTTTTGTCTTTTAGACCCTTAAAAAGCCGGTTTTAGACAAGATTTGTCTATAACTGGCCAATTGGGCTCCAATTGCCTGAAAAAAAATTCGGTCAAAATGACTCTGTTTTGGTCTCCAAGTGTCTAAAAAGCCTTTTTTAGTCACAATAAATGCATTTGGTCACCAAAGATCTGAAAAAAAACTAGTCAAAATTAATGTATTTTTGTCTTTTAGTGTCTTAACCGCCTTAGCGGTATCCCCGAGCGTGACTCGGGGTAGAAATTTTCTGCTATTAGCGGTATCCCAGAGTCACACTCGGGGTCAATGGGCAGAGCGTGCAGACAGCGCAGCGGAGCTTCTCTTACCTTATCCTGGCGATCCAGCGATGAGCTCTCATTGCTGTGACCGCCAGCCGAGATCTCCGCCGCTCGTCTGTCGGTATGATGACTTCCTAGTTCCGTTCCCTGCAGCAGCAATGCTGCATGGGAGCGGAACTAGGGAGGGAAATTAAAAAAAAAAAAAAAAACGTTGCACAAAACACATCACACATTTTATATTATATATATATGCATATATATATATATGCATATATATATATGCATATTTATATATATATGCATATATATATATGCATATATATATATATATATATATATATATATATATATATATATATATATATATATCTATATCTATATATATATATATATCTATATATATATATATGCAAACATATATATATATGCAAATATATATATATATATATATATATATATATATATATATATATATATATATATATATATACATATATATATATATATGTATATATGTATATATGTATATATATATATACCTATATACACACACACATATATATATATATATAAAATTATATTATTAATTCGATTATAATTCATGCGTTATATATATATATATATATATATATACACACACACATATATATATATATCTATATACACACATATATATATATGTATATGTATATATATATATATATATATATATATATATATATATACATACACACATATATATATAATATATAACGCATGAATTATAATCTAATCAATAATATAATTTTATTATATATATTATATATTAAATAATAAAATAATATTATTGATTCGATTATAATTCACTTGTTTGTGTTTCAAATTTATCACATCTGGGATGTCTACTAGAGTCTTCTTTTGGTCAGGTTTAAGTCAGTAATTACTAAGAATTGTAGGCCTATAATACATAACGCCAAATTTCCATGAAAAGAATTGTACCGCTTTTGGAACAGAATTCCTGACAGAATCATACCGCCAGGGAGGTTAAAAAGCCGGTTTTAGACCAGATTTGTCTAAAACTGGCCATTTGGGCTCCAATGGCCTGAAAAAACTTTTTTGGTCAAAATGACTCTATTTTGGTCTCCAAGTGTCTAAAAAGCCTTTTTTTGTCAAAATAACTGAATTTGGTCACCAACGGTCTGAAAAATACTTTAGTCAAAATGACTGTATTTTTGTCTTTTAGAGCCTTAAAAAGGCGGTTTTAGACAAGATTTGTCTAAAACCGGCCATTTGGGCTCCAATGGCCTGAAATGAAATTTTCGGTCAAAATTACTCTGTTTTGGTCTCCAAGTGTCTAAAAATCGTTTTTTAGTCAAAATAACTGCATTTGGTCACCAAAGGTCAGAAAAAAAATTTCGTCAAAATGACTATATTTTTGTCTTTTAGAGCCTTAAAAAGCCGGTTTTAGACAAGATTTTAGACATTTGGCTCCAATGGCCTGAAAAAAATGTTTTGGTCAAAAATACTCTATTTTGGTCTCCAAGTGTCTAAAAACCTTTTGTTAGTCAAAATAACGGCATTTGGTCACCAAAGGTCTGAAAAAAAATTAGTCAAAATTACTGTATTTTTTGTCTTTTACAGCCCTAAAAAGCCGGTTTTAGACAAGATTTGTTTAAAACCGGCAATTTGGGCTCCAATGGCCTGAAAAAAATGTTTTGGTCAAAATGACTCTATTTTGGTCTCCAAGTGTCTAAAGACCTTTTGTTAGTCAAAATAACGGCATTTGGTCACCAAATGTCTGAAACACAATTTAGTCAAAATGACTGTATTTTTGTCTTTTAGAGCCTTAAAAATCCGGTTTTAGACAAGAGTTGTCTAAAACCGGCCATTTGGGCTCCAATGGCATGAAAAATGTTTTTGGTCAAAATGACTCAATGTTGGTCTCCAAGTGTCTAAAAAGCCTTTTTTAGTCAAAATAACTGCATTTCGTCACCAAAGGTCTAAAAAAAAAAATTAGTCAAAGTGTCTTTATTTTTGTCTTTTAGAGCCTTAACCACTTGCCGACTGCCGCACGACTATTTACGTCGGCAGTAAGCCCCTCACAGGCAAAGTGATGTTGATCTACGTTGCTAGCTTGTGAGGGTCTAGGGAGCGAGCGCGCGCCCCCGGAGGCGCGCTCCCGCGTGGTCACAGATCCCCCGCACGTGTGACCGGCGGACCCGATGTTCGCTGGTCACTCGGCGATCGTCACTGCAGAGGGAGAAAGTCAGGCGACTGATGTAAACAAACCGCCTTTCATTCTCCCCTGTGTAGAAACAGTGATCATACGGTTCTACTATGTAGGACCGTTGATCACTGTTCCTACAGCTCAAGCCACAACCAATCACAGTTAGAATCACGCCCCGAGGGACACACACAGCCCCTCCCTCTCAAAAAAAGTTAACCCCCTTCACTGCCAGTGTAATTTTACAGTAACAGTGCATATGTATAGCACTGATTACTGTAGAAATGTCACTGGTAACCCCAAAAGTGTCAAAAATGTCAGTCAAGGGTCCGATCTGTCTGCCGCAATTTTGCAGTACCGCAAAAAAAATCGCAGATCGCCGCCATTACGCGTTGAAAAAAAAATAAAAAAAACAACAAAAATCTTTCCCTTTGTTAGTAAACGCGATAACTTTTGCGCAAACCAATCAAAATACGCTTTTTTTTTTACCAAACATATGTAGCATAAAACAAATTGGCCGAAAATGTTAAAAAATTTTGATTTTCACATTTTTTTGGGGAATTTCATGTAAAAAAATGTGAAAAATATTGCTATTTTTGCAAAATTGACGCTTTTTTTTGTTTATAGCGCATGATCAAAAAATCGCACAGGTGATCAAATACCACCAAAAGAAAGCTCTGTTTGTGGGAAAAAAAGGAAGTCAAATTTGTTTAGGTACAGCGTCGCACGACCGCGCAATTGTCCGTTAAAGTCAACGCAGTGCCGAATCGCAAAATAGGCCCTGGTCAGGAAGGGGGTCAAATCTTCCGGGGGTTAAGTGGTAAATAGCCGGTCTTAGACACGATTTGTCTAAAACCGGCCATTTGAGTTTCAATGGCCTGAAAAAAATGTTTGGTCAAAATGACTATTTTTGTCTCCAAGTGTCTAAAAAGCCTTTTTTAGTCAAAATAACTGCATTTGGTCACCAAAGGTCTGATAAAAAAAATTGTCAAGATGACTGTATTTTTGTCTTTTAGAGCCTTAAAAAGCCGGTTTTAGACAAGATTTGTCTATAACTGGCCATTTGGGCTCCAATTGCCTGAAAAAAAATCGGTCAAAATGACTCTATTTTGGTCTCCAAGTGTCTAAAAAGCCTTTTTTAGTCAAAATAACTGCATTTGGTAACCAAAGGTCTGAAAAAAAATGTAGTCAAAATTACTATATTTTTGTCTTTTAGAGCCTTAAAAAGCCGGTTTTAGACAAGATTTTAGACATTTGGCTCCAATGGCCTGAAAAAAATGTTTTGGTCAAAATGACTCTATTTTGGTCTCCAAGTGTCTAAAAAGCCTTTTTAGTCAAAATAACTGCATTTGGTCACGAAAGATCTGAAAAAAAATTTAGTCAAATTGACTGTATTTTTGTCTTTTAGTGCCTTGAAAAGCCGGTTTTAGACAAGATTTGTCTAAAACCGGCCATTTGGGCTCCAATGGCCTGAAAAGAAATTTTCGGTCAAAATTACTCTGTTTTGGTCTCCAAGTGTCTAAAAATCGTTTTTTAGTCAAAATAACTGCATTTGGTCACCAAAGGTCAGAAAAAAAATTTCGTCAAAATGACTATATTTTTGTCTTTTAAAGCCTTAAAAAGCCGGTTTTAGACAAGATTTTAGACATTTGGCTCCAATGGCCTGAAAAAAATGTTTTGGTCAAAAATACTCTATTTTGGTCTCCAAGTGTCTAAAAACCTTTTGTTAGTCAAAATAACGGCATTTGGCCGCCGACAAGGATGGCAAGTCAACTCCCTCCAGGAGGGCATCTGCGTGCACAGAGTCACTATCCGGTAGCGGGGCGTACAGGGCCTCAAAATAGTCAGTAAATGTCTCCAAAATGTCACGAGGATCCGACCTGAGCACACCCCCAGCGGCCCTGATAAGCGGGATATTAACTGGCGGCTGCTGGTCAGCACCAGCAGTGCCAGGAACTTGCCATTCTTATCGCCCTGTGCGAATATAGAAGCCCGTAGATTGTTAGCTTCTGTATGAGCAAGATCCGAGACGTGAAGAGAGAGAAGGCGTCTCGCCTCCAGCAATGCAGCATAGCTGGAATCAGACGGCAAGGCCGCGTTCTCCTCCGCACATCTCCGCTCCTCCTCCTGTAACATCCTCACCTCCTCATTGTGATCTTTCCTAGCGGATTTAATGGCCGATATACACTCTCCCCTCGCCACTGACTTAAATGCCTCCCACACCACTCTCTGATCAGCTGAGTCCACATTTTCTGGCCAATATGACTGGATCGACTTTTCAAGGCGGGAAGCGACCTGATCCTGTTGGAGCCAGCCCGCAGCCAGGCGCCAACCCCGCACTCCAGCCCCCAATTGGAGGTTCACTGTCAAGAGTAGCGGGTTGTGATCAGACACTCCCCCGGCCCTGTATTCCGAGGCAGTCAAAAGGGATTGCATTCTGGCAGTACCAAACGCCAGATCTATGCGAGCAGAGGAACGATGAGCGGTGGACAGGTGAGAGTATTCCCTCAAGAGCGGATGCTTCCATCTCCAAAGTTCAGTCAAGCCCACCGTGGAAGCCCAGGTGAGCAGATCCACCGAGGGCGGTCTATTGGGGTTGGAAGTATCCAAGGTAGCATCCAGGATGGCATTAAAATCACCCATGAACAGTACAGGTAAATGCATATATTCAGCCAACTTATCAGTTAAATCATATAGCAGTTGTATCTGAAAAGGTGGAGGCACATAAACAGCGACCAACAGCATGGTAACAGAGTACATATCCAAAAGCACAGCCACGTATCTGCCCCCTGGATCGGAGATCACCCGCTGGATCGAACATGGGATAGATTTACTAATGAGGATGGAAACCCCTCTAGCATAGGTGGTGTACGTGGCATGAAATGCCCTTTGTATCCACGGCCTACGGAGAGCCAAAATCAAGTTCCCATCAAGGTGGGTCTCCTGCAGGAGGATGACATGTGGCTTAATGAGCTTTAAATACTGAAAGACACTGGCACGTTTGAACTTATTGTTCAGGCCCCTCACATTCCATGAGAGAAGTTTTATATTGTCAGCCATGGGAATCTAGAAAAAAATTACACAGAGCCCAGGTAAGGGCTATGGGCAGGACGAAAAAAAAAAGGGACCCATAAATTACCCCCTCAAAATATACATGAGCAAACAAAAACAGGTGCTGGTGCAGAACTCCCCATGCCATTATACCAGAACAACCCCCCCAACAAACAAAGAAAAAGGGAAAGTTGAACAAAAACGAGCTTTCCCAAAACGTGAAAAACGTAGTCTGGTATGCGGCTTCAATCCCAAACTGCCCAAAAAAAACAGTGACGCACGTCAGTTTTCCAATGTGAGCAACAGTCCGGTAAAGAAGATGTTCTAACAGTTCCGATGGAGTCTCTGAGACCGGATCACCCGGTGTGCAAGGAGGGCGCCACGACACACCCCTCCTCCAATAACCAGTCTCCAGATAGCAGGATAGGGAACCCCAAAAGTAGACATTCCTAAACCATCAGCAAGCCGTAGATATCCAGAAGGAATGATACAACAGGAGGAGAAAGTCAGCAGGGGCAGCGTACAACAGAAAAACAAAAAACAAAAAAAAAAGGGGGAAAAAGAAAAAACGGACCACATCCAAAGGGGAGCCAGCCGAGAGCACTGGCAGTCAGGACTCATCACACGCCATCCAGCCAGTCCGAAGCCTCTTGAGGAGTGTCAAAGAATTTCACCGAGCCCTTGTACTGTACTCTGAGCCTGCTAGGATATTGCATGCTATAGATAAGTTCCTTGGCCCTTAGGCGCTTCCTGACATCCGTAAAGGAACGCCTGCGGCGTTGTGTCTCCGCCGAGAAATCGGGAAATAGCATGACACGCGCATTCTCAAAGCGAAGTTCAGGGTGTTTCCGCGCCTCCGAGAGGAGCATGTCTCTGTCCCTATAATTGAGGAACTTCACCAGGAACGGACGGGGGGGGGGCTCCAGGGGGTCTGGCCCCAGTTGGCACTCTATGAGCCCTTTCTACCACATACGTGGGGGGTAAATTCTCCAGAGAGAGCAGTTGTTTGAAGAACTGTTCCGCAAATGTAGCAGGCTTTTTCCCCTCCAGCCCCTCAGGAAGCCCCACCACCCTTACATTATTCCGGCGCTGTCTATCCTCCGCATCGTCAGCTCGGTGTTGCAAGGATTTCACAATGTTCTGGAGTTCAGCCAGCTGAGCGCCATGGGAGTGTGAGCTGTCCTCCACCTCCGAGATGCGATCCTCTGCAGCAGTGAGTCTCCCCCTGAATTTATCCAGGTCATGGCGGATGAGCGTGCACTCCGATGCCAGGTGATCAATGCGCACCATCAATGCCGCTTTGCAAGCATCTATGGCTTCTAGGATGGGGGCCGTGATCGCCCGCTGGTCCGCGACCACCTCCTGAGCCTGTCCCTGAGAAGTGCCGGAGAGCGCGGGGTCCGTAGGCTTCTGAGACTCCATGCCTGCACCCGTACCACCGCTCTTCCGGGAAGACGTGGGCGCCAAGATGGCGGAGGCGGAGCCCGAGCCCTGGCTCTTGACGGAGCGGGTCTGGCGCTGGTCCTGTGGCGGCTGCCGGGCGGGTTTTGGGGTCGAGGATGGCATCGCTGGAGACCTGAGAGCTTCCCCCACAAGATGGTATAGGAGAGCAGCCCCACCGCACACCGAAAACGGAGGTAAGTTGCAGGATTAACAGAGAGCTCCGGTCCGGCACGTCTACCCTCGCTCACATCCGGCCACGCCCCTATATATATTATATATTAAATAATAAAATAATATTATTGATTCGATTATAATTCACTTGTTTGTGTTTCAAATTTATCACATCTGGGATGTCTACTAGAGTCTTGTTTTGGTCAGGTTTAAGTCAGTAATTACTAAGAATTGTAGGCCTATAATACATAACGCCAAATTTCCATGAAAAGAATTGTACCGCTTTTGGAACAGAATTCCTGACAGAATCATACCGCCAGGGAGGTTAAAAAGCCGGTTTTAGACCAGATTTGTCTAAAACTGGCCATTTGGGCTCCAATGGCCTGAAAAAACTTTTTTGGTCAAAATGACTCTATTTTGGTCTCCAAGTGTCTAAAAAGCCTTTTTTTGTCAAAATAACTGAATTTGGTCACCAAAGGTCTGAAAAATACTTTAGTCAAAATGACTGTATTTTTGTCTTTTAGAGCCTTAAAAAGGCGGTTTTAGACAAGATTTGTCTAAAACCGGCCATTTGGGCTCCAATGGCCTGAAATGAAATTTTCGGTCAAAATTACTCTGTTTTGGTCTCCAAGTGTCTAAAAATCGTTTTTTAGTCAAAATAACTGCATTTGGTCACCAAAGGTCAGAAAAAAAATTTCGTCAAAATGACTATATTTTTGTCTTTTAGAGCCTTAAAAAGCCGGTTTTAGACAAGATTTTAGACATTTGGCTCCAATGGCCTGAAAAAAATGTTTTGGTCAAAAATACTCTATTTTGGTCTCCAAGTGTCTAAAAACCTTTTGTTAGTCAAAATAACGGCATTTGGTCACCAAAGGTCTGAAAAAAAAATTAGTCAAAATTACTGTATTTTTTGTCTTTTACAGCCCTAAAAAGCCGGTTTTAGACAAGATTTGTTTAAAACCGGCAATTTGGGCTCCAATGGCCTGAAAAAAATGTTTTGGTCAAAATGACTCTATTTTGGTCTCCAAGTGTCTAAAGACCTTTTGTTAGTCAAAATAACGGCATTTGGTCACCAAAGGTCTGAAACACAATTTAGTCAAAATGACTGTATTTTTGTCTTTTAGAGCCTTAAAAAGCCGGTTTAAGACAAGATTTGTCTAAAACCGGCCATTTGGGCTCCAATGGCCTGAAAATTATTTTTTAGTTAAAATGACTCTATTTCGGTCTCCAAGTGTATAAAAAGCCTTTTTAAGTCAAAATAACTGCATTTGGTCACCAAAGGTCTGAAAAAAATTAAGTCCAAATGACTATAATTTTCTGCTATTAGCGGTATCCCCGAGTCACACTCGGGGTCAATGGGCAGAGCGTGCAGACAGCGCAGTGGAGCTTCTCTTACCTTATTCTGGCGATCCAGCGATGAGCTCTCATTGCTGTGACCGCCAGCCGAGATCTCCGCCTCTCGTCTGTCGGTATGATGACTTCCTAGTTCCGTTCCCTGCAGCAGGAATGCTGCATGGGAGCGGAACTAGGGAGGGAAATTCAAAAAAAAAAAAAAAAACATTGCACAAAACACATAACACATTTTATATTATATATATGCATATATATATATGCATATTTATATATATGCATATATATATATATATATATATATATATATATATGCATATATATATCTATATATCTATATATATGCAAATATATATATATATATATATATATGCAAATATATATATATATATATATATATAGAAATACAAATGTGGCGCTAATCTTGTAAGATTAATCAAAGAAATCTTTGATATTAGTGGATAATAAGCAACAGTTCCAATTCTTTCCCATGGATAAATAAAAACTTCCAAAAGAAGGGGAGAGATGTGAAGATCCTCAGCGAGGGAAACCACCACCAGGCACCCGCACACACTGATCCTTACCAGATCCCAATGACCCTCATTACAAAGGTCAAAAGCGCTAATGGCACAAGCCCTGGAAAGCCGGGATCCTTCACTCCTCCTCATTAGATATTATCCATCAAGCGGGCAGTCGTTAAGTCATGCAAAGCACACGATACTGCTCGATATTAACCGTTCTCCGCCAGTATACTACCGATATAAGCCGCCCAGGAATCTCTACACGTCCCACAACGACGCTCCTCCCGTTTTATATATATATATATATGTATATATGTATATATATATGTATATATGTACATATATATATATATACCTATATACACACACACATATATATATATATATATATAAAATTATATTATTGATTCGATTATAATTCATGCGTTATATATATATATATATATATATACACACACACACATATATATATATATATCTATATACACACATATATATATATATATGTATATGTATATATATATATATATATATATATATATATATATATATATGTATATATATATATACACACATATATATATATGTATATGTATATATATATATATACACACATATATATATAATATATAACGCATGAATTATAATCTAATCAATAATATAATTTTATTATATATATTATATATTAAATAATAAAATAATATTATTGATTCGATTATAATTCACTTGTTTGTGTTTCAAATTTATCACATCTGAGATGTCTACTAGAGTCTTCTTTTGGTCAGGTTTAAGTCAGTAATTACTAAGAATTGTAGGCCTATAATACATAACGCCAAATTTCCATGAAAAGAATTGTACCGCTTTTGGAACAGAATTCCTGACAGAATCATACCGCCAGGGAGGTTAAAAAGCCAGTTTTAGACCAGATTGGTCTAAAACTGGCCATTTGGGCTCCAATGGCCTGAAAAAACTTTTTTGGTCAAAATGACTCTATTTTGGTCTCCAAGTGTCTAAAAAGCCTTTTTTTGTCAAAATAACTGAATTTGGTCACCAAAGGTCTGAAAAATACTTTAGTCAAAATGACTGTATTTTTGTCTTTTAGAGCCTTAAAAAGGCGGTTTTAGACAAGATTTGTCTAAAACCGGCCATTTGGGCTCCAATGGCCTGAAATGAAATTTTCAGTCAAAATTACTCTGTTTTGGTCTCCAGGTGTCTAAAAATCGTTTTTTAGTCAAAATAACTGCATTTGGTCACCAAAGGTCAGAAAAAAAATTTCGTCAAAATGACTATATTTTTGTCTTTTAGAGCCTTAAAAAGCCGGTTTTAGACAAGATTTTAGGCATTTGGCTCCAATGGCCTGAAAAAAATGTTTTGGTCAAAAATACTCTATTTTGGTCTCCAAGTGTCTAAAAACCTTTTGTTAGTCAAAATAACGGCATTTGGTCACCAAAGGTCTGAAAAAAAATTAGTCAAAATTATTGTATTTTTTGTCTTTTACAGCCCTAAAAAGCCGATTTTAGACAAGATTTTTTTAAAACCAGCAATTTGGGCTCCAATGGCCTGAAAAAAATGTTTTGGTCAAAATGACTATTTTGGTCTCCAAGTGTCTAAAGACCTTTTGTTAGTCAAAATAACGGCATTTGGTCACCAAAGGTCTGAAACACAATTTAGTCAAAATGACTGTATTTTTGTCTTTTAGAGCCTTAAAAAGCCGGTTTAAGACAAGATTTGTCTAAAACCGGCCATTTGGGCTCCAATGGCCTGAAAATTATTTTTTAGTTAAAATGACTCTATTTCGGTCTCCAAGTCTATAAAAAGCCTTTTTAAGTCAAAATAACTGCATTTGGTCACCAAAGGTCTGAAAAAAATTAAGTCCAAATGACTATATTTTTTTCTTTTAGAGCCTTAAAAAGCCGGTTTTAGACAAGATTTTAGACATTTGGCTCCAATAGCCTGAAAATTTTTTTTGGGTCAAAATGACTCGATTTTGGTCTCCAAGTGTCTAAAAAGCCTTCCTTTCTTAGTCAAAATAACTGCATTTGGTCACCAAAGGTATGAAAAACAAATTTAGTCAAATTGACTGTATTTTTGTCTTTTAGAGCCTTAAAACGCTGGTTTTAGGCACGATTTTAGACATTTGGGCTCAAATGGCCTGAAAGATTATTTTGGTCAAAATGACTCTATTTTGGTCTCCAAGTGTCTAAAAAGCCTTTTTTAGTCAAAATAATTGCATTTGGTCACCAAAGGTCTGATAAAAAACAATAGTCAAAATGACTGTATTTTTGTCTTTTAGAGCCTTAAAAAGCCGGTTTTTGGCCTCTTGCACACAATACTCCTGTTTGAGCATCTACTTTTTTCCAGACCTTTTTTCTTGTATGTATTTGCGAGTATTTGAGAGTATTCGCGAGTATTGAGGCTTAAATTACTGACCAAAAATGCAGATTTTTCTATTTTGTTCTTACTGAAAAATACACAGTGCTTGTTTACGCGCCTGTGTGCATAGGCACATTACAATTAATGGGCTATATTTTAGCTCAAAAAGCTGTACTGAGCATTTTTAAGCCGCAAGATGCCCAAACAGGAGTGTCGTGTGCAAGAGGCCTTAGACAAGATTTGTCTATAACTGGCCATTTGGGCTCCAATTGCCTGAAAAAAAAATTTGGTCAAAATGACTCTATTTTGGTCTCCAAGTGTCTAAAAAGCCTTTTTAGGCCTCTTGCACACGATACTCCTGTTTGGGCATCTTGCGGCTTAAAAATGCTCAGTACAGCTTTTTGAGCTAAAATATAGCCCATTAATTGTAATGTGCCTATGCACACAGGCGCGTAAACAAGCGCTGTGTATTCTTCAGTAAGAACAAAATAGAAAAATCTGCATTTTTGGTCAGTAATTTAAGCCTCAATACTCGCAAATACACTCGAATACACGCGAATACTCTCAAATACTCGCAAATACATACAAGAAAAAAGGTCTGGAAAAAAGTAGATGCTCAAACAGGAGTATTGTGTGCAAGAGGCCAAAAGGAGATGCTCAAACAGGAGTATCGTGTGCAAGAGGCCTTAATCAAAATAACTGCATTTGGTAATCAAAGGTCTGAAAAAAAATTTAGTCAAAATGACTATATTTTTGTCTTTTAGAGCCTTAAAATGCCGGTTTTAGACAAGATTTTAGACATTTGGCTCCAATGGCCTGAAAAAAATGTTTTGGTCAAAAATACTCTATTTTGGTCTCCAAGTGTCTAAAAACCTTTTGTTAGTCAAAATAACGGCATTTGGTCACCAAAGGTCTGAAAAAAAAATTAGTCAAAATTACTGTATTTTTTGTCTTTTACAGCCCTAAAAAGCCGGTTTTAGACAAGATTTGTTTAAAACCGGCAATTTGGGCTCCAATGGCCTGAAAAAAATGTTTTGGTCAAAATGACTCTATTTTGGTCTCCAAGTGTCTAAAGACCTTTTGTTAGTCAAAATAACGGCATTTGGTCACCAAAGGTCTGAAACACAATTTAGTCAAAATGACTGTATTTTTGTCTTTTAGAGCCTTAAAAAGCCGGTTTAAGACAAGATTTGTCTAAAACCGGCCATTTGGGCTCCAATGGCCTGAAAATTATTTTTTAGTTAAAATGACTCTATTTCGGTCTCCAAGTGTATAAAAAGCCTTTTTAAGTCAAAATAACTGCATTTGGTCACCAAAGGTCTGAAAAAAATTAAGTCCAAATGACTATAATTTTCTGCTATTAGCGGTATCCCCGAGTCACACTCGGGGTCAATGGGCAGAGCGTGCAGACAGCGCAGCGGAGCTTCTCTTACCTTATCCTGGCGATCCAGCGATGAGCTCTCATTGCTGTGACCGCCAGCCGAGATCTCCGCCTCTCGTCTGTCGGTATGATGACTTCCTAGTTCCGTTCCCTGCAGCAGCAATGCTGCATGGGAGCGGAACTAGGGAGGGAAATTCAAAAAAAAAAAAAAAAAACGTTGCACAAAACACATAACACATTTTATATTATATATATGCATATATATATATGCATATTTATATATATGCATATATATATATATATATATATATATATATATATATATATGCATATATATATATATATATATTTATGCATATATATATATATATATATATATATATATATATGCATATATATATCTATATATCTATATATATGCAAATATATATATATATATATATATATATATATATATATATATATAGAAATACAAATGTGGCGCTAATCTTGTAAGATTAATCAAAGAAATCTTTGATATTAGTGGATAATAAGCAACAGTTCCAATTCTTTCCCATGGATAAATAAAAACTTCCAAAAGAAGGGGAGAGATGTGAAGATCCTCAGCGAGGGAAACCACCACCAGGCACCCGCACACACTGATCCTTACCAGATCCCAATGACCCTCATTACAAAGGTCAAAAGCGCTAATGGCACAAGCCCTGGAAAGCCGGGATCCTTCACTCCTCCTCATTAGATATTATCCATCAAGCGGGCAGTCGTTAAGTCATGCAAAGCACACGATACTGCTCGATATTAACCGTTCTCCGCCAGTATACTACCGATATAAGCCGCCCAGGAATCTCTACACGTCCCACAACGACGCTCCTCCCGTTTTATATATATATATATATGTATATATGTATATATATATGTATATATGTACATATATATATATACCTATATACACACACACATATATATATATATATAAAATTATATTATTGATTCGATTATAATTCATGCGTTATATATATATATATATATATACACACACACATATATATATATATATATCTATATACACACATATATATATATATGTATATGTATATATATATATATATATATATATATACACACATATATATATAATATATAACGCATGAATTATAATCTAATCAATAATATAATTTTATTATATATATTATATATTAAATAATAAAATAATATTATTGATTCGATTATAATTCACTTGTTTGTGTTTCAAATTTATCACATCTGAGATGTCTACTAGAGTCTTCTTTTGGTCAGGTTTAAGTCAGTAATTACTAAGAATTGTAGGCCTATAATACATAACGCCAAATTTCCATGAAAAGAATTGTACCGCTTTTGGAACAGAATTCCTGACAGAATCATACCGCCAGGGAGGTTAAAAAGCCAGTTTTAGACCAGATTGGTCTAAAACTGGCCATTTGGGCTCCAATGGCCTGAAAAAACTTTTTTGGTCAAAATGACTCTATTTTGGTCTCCAAGTGTCTAAAAAGCCTTTTTTTGTCAAAATAACTGAATTTGGTCACCAAAGGTCTGAAAAATACTTTAGTCAAAATGACTGTATTTTTGTCTTTTAGAGCCTTAAAAAGGCGGTTTTAGACAAGATTTGTCTAAAACCGGCCATTTGGGCTCCAATGGCCTGAAATGAAATTTTCAGTCAAAATTACTCTTTTTTGGTCTCCAGGTGTCTAAAAATCGTTTTTTAGTCAAAATAACTGCATTTGGTCACCAAAGGTCAGAAAAAAAATTTCGTCAAAATGACTGTATTTTTGTCTTTTAGAGCCTTAAAAAGCCGGTTTTAGACAAGATTTTAGGCATTTGGCTCCAATGGCCTGAAAAAAATGTTTTGGTCAAAAATACTCTATTTTGGTCTCCAAGTGTCTAAAGACCTTTTGTTAGTCAAAATAACGGCATTTGGTCACCAAAGGTCTGAAAAAAAATTAGTCAAAATTATTGTATTTTTTGTCTTTTACAGCCCTAAAAAGCCGATTTTAGACAAGATTTTTTTAAAACCAGCAATTTGGGCTCCAATGGCCTGAAAAAAATGTTTTGGTCAAAATGACTATTTTGGTCTCCAAGTGTCTAAAGACCTTTTGTTAGTCAAAATAACGGCATTTGGTCACCAAAGGTCTGAAACACAATTTAGTCAAAATGACTGTATTTTTGTCTTTTAGAGCCTTAAAAAGCCGGTTTAAGACAAGATTTGTCTAAAACCGGCCATTTGGGCTCCAATGGCCTGAAAATTATTTTTTAGTTAAAATGACTCTATTTCGGTCTCCAAGTCTATAAAAAGCCTTTTTAAGTCAAAATAACTGCATTTGGTCACCAAAGGTCTGAAAAAAATTAAGTCCAAATGACTATATTTTTTTCTTTTAGAGCCTTAAAAAGCCGGTTTTAGACAAGATTTTAGACATTTGGCTCCAATAGCCTGAAAATTTTTTTTGGGTCAAAATGACTCGATTTTGGTCTCCAAGTGTCTAAAAAGCCTTCCTTTCTTAGTCAAAATAACTGCATTTGGTCACCAAAGGTATGAAAAACAAATTTAGTCAAATTGACTGTATTTTTGTCTTTTAGAGCCTTAAAACGCTGGTTTTAGGCACGATTTTAGACATTTGGGCTCAAATGGCCTGAAAGATTATTTTGGTCAAAATGACTCTATTTTGGTCTCCAAGTGTCTAAAAAGCCTTTTTTAGTCAAAATAATTGCATTTGGTCACCAAAGGTCTGATAAAAAACAATAGTCAAAATGACTGTATTTTTGTCTTTTAGAGCCTTAAAAAGCCGGTTTTTGGCCTCTTGCACACAATACTCCTGTTTGAGCATCTACTTTTTTCCAGACCTTTTTTCTTGTATGTATTTGCGAGTATTTGAGAGTATTCGCGAGTATTGAGGCTTAAATTACTGACCAAAAATGCAGATTTTTCTATTTTGTTCTTACTGAAAAATACACAGTGCTTGTTTACGCGCCTGTGTGCATAGGCACATTACAATTAATGGGCTATATTTTAGCTCAAAAAGCTGTACTGAGCATTTTTAAGCCGCAAGATGCCCAAACAGGAGTATCGTGTGCAAGAGGCCTTAGACAAGATTTGTCTATAACTGGCCATTTGGGCTCCAATTGCCTGAAAAAAAATTTGGTCAAAATGACTCTATTTTGGTCTCCAAGTGTCTAAAAAGCCTTTTTAGGCCTCTTGCACACGATACTCCTGTTTGGGCATCTTGCGGCTTAAAAATGCTCAGTACAGCTTTTTGAGCTAAAATATAGCCCATTAATTGTAATGTGCCTATGCACACAGGCGCGTAAACAAGCGCTGTGTATTCTTCAGTAAGAACAAAATAGAAAAATCTGCATTTTTGGTCAGTAATTTAAGCCTCAATACTCGCAAATACACTCGAATACACGCGAATACTCTCAAATACTCGCAAATACATACAAGAAAAAAGGTCTGGAAAAAAGTAGATGCTCAAACAGGAGTATTGTGTGCAAGAGGCCAAAAGGAGATGCTCAAACAGGAGTATCGTGTGCAAGAGGCCTTAATCAAAATAACTGCATTTGGTAATCAAAGGTCTGAAAAAAAATTTAGTCAAAATGACTATATTTTTGTCTTTTAGAGCCTTAAAATGCCGGTTTTAGACAAGATTTTAGACATTTGGCTCCAATGGCCTGAAAAAAATGTTTTGGTCAAAATGACTCTATTTTAGTCTCCAAGTGTCTAAAAAGCCTTTTTAGTCGCAATAAATGCATTTGGTCACCAAAGATCTGAAAAAAAATTTAGTCAAATTGACTGTATTTTTGTCTTTTAGAGCCTTAAAAAGCCGGTTTAAGACAAGATTTGTCTAAAACCGGCCATTTGGGCTCCAATGGCCTGAAAATTATTTTTTAGTTAAAATGACTCGATTTTGGTCTCCAAGTGTCTAAAAAGCCTTCCTTTTTTAGTCAAAATAACTGCATTTGGTCACCAAAGGTATGAAAAACAAATTTAGTCAAATTGACTGTATTTTTGTCTTTTTTGTCTTGTCAGATGACGTCATCTGTGACACAATGGGGCGTGGTCTCCCGATGACGTCACCTGGCGGCCACGCCCCCAATGGCTATATAATAAGCTGCAGAGACCAGAGGCCGGCATAATCGCTGGAGACGTCGTCGGAGGAGGACGGAGGAAGAAGGACAGCCGACAGCCGACAGCACAAGAGCAGAAGACCGGAGAGGAGAAGACAAGAAGATTGGACAGCAGAAGGGCGGACAGCAGAAGACCCTCTAGGGCGGACAGCAAAAGAGCAGAAGACCCTCGGAGAGAAGACAGCAGAAGACCCCCGGAGAGGAGAAGACAAGAAGGGCGGACAGCAAAAGAGCAGAAGACCCTCGGAGAGGAGAAGACAGCAGAAGACCCCCGGAGAGGAGAAGACAAGAAGAGAGGACAGCAGAAGGGCGGACAGCAAAAGAGCAGAAGACCCCCAGAGAGGAGAAGACCCCGAAGAGCCGGATGAAGATTTTTAATAAATTTTCCAAAACGTCTCCTGTGGTTATTTCCATACACTGCATTTTATGGGGTGAATGAGTAGGGGTACAGTGTACCCCATACCCATTAACATAGGGAGGGGGTCCGGGATCTGGGGGGGCCCCCTTGTTAAAGGGGGCTTCCAGATTCCGATGAGCCCCCTGCCCGCAGACCCCCACAACCACCGGCCAGGGTTGTGGGGATAAGGCCCTTGTCCTCATCAACATGGGGGCAAGGTGCTTTGAGGTGGGGGGGTGCAGAGCCCCCCCTGCCCCAAAGCACCCACACCCCCCCATGTTGAGGGCGTGTTGCCTGGTATGATCCAGGGGGGGTGGGGCCGCTCGCTCGTCCCCTCCCCCTTTCCTGGCATGCCGGACTGCATGCTCGGATAAGGTTCTGGTATGGATTTTGGGGGGACCCCACGCCGTTTTTTCGGCATGGGGCTACCCTCAAATTCCAAACCAGACCCGAAGGGCCTGGTTTGCAACCTGGGGGGGAACCTCACGCCGTTTTTTTCCCCATTTTGGCGTGGAGTTCCCCCTCAAGATTCTCACAGTGCAGGTCGCACCGCAAGTCGGATCACCCTGATCCGACCTGCGGTGTGACTTCCATTCAAATCAATAGGCTCCCATAGGGAACCATTGATTTTGAATGGAGGCAGAAAAAACGCTGCTAACAGCTGCTGTGGCCAAACGTGCAATAACGCTAAATGAAAAAGCTACTGAAAGCACGTTTTTACAGCTGCTGTTTCCCGGCGTTAAGTAAACAGCTTTTGAGCACGTTTTTATGATGCCCTGTGTGCATGGAGCCTAAAGGCTGTAAAAGACAAAAAATACAGTAATTTTGACTAATTTTTTTTTCAGACCTTTGGTGACCAAATGCCGTTATTTTGACTAACAAAAGGTTTTTAGACACTTGGAGACCAAACTAGAGTATTTTTGACCAAAACATTTTTTTCAGGCCATTGGAGCCAAATGTCTAAAATCTTGTCTAAAACCGGCTTTTTAAGGCTCTAAAAGACAAAAATATAGTCATTTTGACGAAATTTTTTTTTCTGACCTTTGGTGACCAAATGCAGTTATTTTGACTAAAAAACGATTTTTAGACACTTGGAGACCAAAACAGAGTAATTTTGACCGAAAATTTCTTTTCAGGCCATTGTGGCCGGTTTTAGACAAATCTTGTCTAAAACCGGCTTTTTAAGGCTCTAAAAGACAAAAATACAGTCATTTTGACTAAAGTATTTTTCAGACCTTTGGTGACCAAATTCAGTTATTTTGACAAAAAAAGGCTTTTTAGACACTTGGAGACCAAAGTAGAGTCATTTTGACCAAAAAATGTTTTCAGGCCATTGGAGCCCAAATGGCCGGTTTTAGACAAATCTGGTCTAAAACCGGCTTTTTAAGACACTAAAAGACAACAATACATTAATTTTGACTAGTTTTTTTCAGATCTTTGGTGACCAAATGCATTTATTGTGACTAAAAAAGGCTTTTTAGACATTTGGAGACCAAAATAGTCATTTTGACCGAATTTTTTTTCAGGCAATTGGAGCCCGAATGGCCAGTTATAGACAAATCTTGTCTAAAACCGGCTTTTTAAGGCTCTAAAAGACAAAAATGCAGTCATTTTGACTAATTTTTTTATCAGACCTTTGGTGACCAAATGCAGATATTTTGACTAAAAAAGGCTTTTTAGACACTTGGAGACCAAATTAGAGTCATTTTGACCAAAAAAATCTTTCAGGCCATTTAAGCCCAAATGTCTAAAATCGTGCCTAAAACCGGCTTTTTAAGGCTCTCAAAGAAAAAAATATAGACATTTGGACTTAATTTTTTTTCAGACCTTTGGTGACCAAATGCAGTTATTTTGACTTAAAAAGGCTTTTTAGACACTTGGAGACCAAAATAGAGTCATTTTAACTAAAAAAATAATTTTCAAGCCATTGGAGCCCAAATGGCCGGTTTTAGACAAATCTTGTCTTAAACCGGCTTTTTAAGGCTCTAAAAGACAAAAATACAGTCATTTTGACTAAATTGTGTTTCAGACCTTTGGTGACCAAATGCCGTTATTTTGACTAACAAAAGGTCTTTAGACACTTGGAGACCAAAATAGAGTCACTTTGACCAAAACATTTTTTCAGGCCATTGGAGCCCAAATTGCCGGTTTTAAACAAATCTTGTCTAAAACCGGCTTTTTAGGGCTGTAAAAGACAAAAAATACAGAAATTTGGACTATTTTTTTTTTCAGACCTTTGGTGACCAAATGCCGTTATTTTGACTAACAAAAGGTTTTTAGACACTTGGAGACCAAAATAGAGTATTTTTGACCAAAACATTTTTTTCAGGCCATTGGAGCCAAATGTCTAAAATCTTGTCTAAAACCGGCTTTTTAAGGCTCTAAAAGACAAAAATACAGTCATTTTGACTAAAGTATTTTTAGACCTTTGGTGACCAAATTCAGTTATTTTGAAAAAAAAGGCTTTTTAGACACTTGGAGACCAAAATAGAGTCATTTTGACCAAAAATTTTTTTTCAGGCCATTGGAGACAAATCTGGTCTAAAACCGGCTTTTTAAGACACTAAAAGACTAAAATACATTAATTTTGACTAGCTTTTTTTTTTAGACCTTTGGTGACCAAATGCATTTATTTATACTAAAAAAGGCTTTTTTCGACACTTGGAGACCAAAATAGAGTCATTTTAACAAAAAAAATTTCAGGCCATTGGAGCCCAAAAATCTAAAATCTTGTCTAAAACCGGCTTTTCAAGGCTCTAAAAGATCACCTGTGCGATTTTTTGATCATGCGCTATAAACAAAAAAAGAGCATCAATTTTGCAAAAAAAGCAATATTTTTCACATTTTTTTATATGAAATTCACCAAAAAAATGTAAAAATCAAAGTTTTTTAACATTTTCGGCCAATTTGTTTATGCTACATGTTTGGTAAAAAAATCGCAAAAAGCGTATTTTGATTGGTGTGCGCAAAAGTTATCGCGTTTACTAACAAAGGGAAAGATTTTTGTAATTTTTGTTGGTTTTTTTTCAACGTGTAATGGCGGCGATCTGCGATTTTTTTGCGGTACTGCAAAATTGCGGCAGACAGATCGGACCCTTGACTGACATTTTTGACACTTTCGGGGTTACCAGTGACATTTCTACAGTAATCAGTGCTATACATATGCACTGTTACTGTAAAATTACACTGGCAGTGAAGGGGTTAACTTTTTTGAGAGGGAGGGGCTGTGTGTGTCCCTAGGGGTGTGATTCTAACTGTGATTGGCTGTGCCTTGAGCTGTAGGAACAGTGATCAACGGTCCTACATAGTAGAACAGTATGATCACTGTTTCTACACAGGGGAGAATGACAGGGGGCTTGTTTACATCAGTCGCCTGACTTTCTCCCTCTGTCGGATCGCCGAGTGACCGGCGGACATCAGGGGACACGTGCGGGGGATCCATGCGCTCGCTGCCTAGACCCTAACAGGCTAGCAACGTAGATCAACATGACTTTGCCTGTGAGGGGCTTACTGCCGACGTATATAGTGGTTAAGGCTCTAAAAGACAAAAATAAAGTCACTTTGACTAAATTTTTTTAGACCTTTGGTGACGAAATGCCGTTATTTTGACTAACGAAAGGTTTTTATACACTTGGAGACCAAAATAGAGTCATTTTGACCAAAACATTTTTTTCAGGCCAATCGAGCCCAAATGGCCGGTTTTAAACAAATCTTGTCTAAAACCGGCTTTTTAAGGCTGTAAAAGACAAAAAATACAGTAATTTTGACTAATTTTTTTTCAGACCTTTGGTGACCAAATGCCGTTATTTTGACTAACAAAAGGTTTTTAGACACTTGGAGACCAAAATAGAGTATTTCTGAGCAAAACATTTTTTTCAGGCCATTGGAGCCAAATGTCTAAAATCTTGTCTAAAACCGGCTTTTTAAGGCTTTAAAAGACAAAAATATAGTCATTTTGACTATAGTATTTTTCAGACCTTTGGTGACCAAATGCAGTTATTTTGACTAAAAAGGCTTTTTAGACACTTGGAGACCAAAATAGAGTCATTTTGACCAAAAAGTTTTTTTCAGGCCATTGGAGCCCAAATGGCCGGTTTTAGACAAATCTGGTCTAAAACCAGCTTTTTAAGACACTAAAAGACAAAAATACATTAATTTTGACTAATTTTTTCAGACCTTTGCTGACCAAATGCATTTATTTATACTAAAAAAGACTTTTTTAGACACTTGGAGACCAAAATAGAGTCATTTTAACAAAAAAAATTTTTAGGCCATTGTAGCCCAAAAATCTAAAATCTTGTCTAAAACCGGCTTTTCAAGGCACTAAAAGACAAAAATACAGTCAATTTGACTAAATTTTTTTTCAGATCTTTGGTGACCAAATGCAGTTATTTTGACTAAAAAGGCTTTTTAGACACTTGGAGACAAAAATAGATTCATTTTGACCAAAACATTTTTTTCAGGCCATTTGAGCCAAATGTCTAAAATCTTGTCTAAAACCGGCTTTTTAAGGCTCTAAAAGACAAAATTATAGTAATTTTGACTACATTTTTTTTCAGACCTTTGATTACCAAATGCAGTTATTTTGACTAAAAAAGGCTTTTTAGACACTTGGAGACCAAAATAGAGTCATTTTGACCGTTTTTTTTTCAAGTGCATATGTATAGCACTGATTACTGTAGAAATGTCACTGGTAACCCCAAAAGTGTCAAAAATGTCAGTCAAGGGTCCGATCTGTCTGCCGCAATTTTGCAGTACCGCAAAAAAAATCGCAGATCGCCGCCATTACACGTTGAAAAAAAACCAACAAAAATTACAAAAATCTTTCCCTTTGTTAGTAAACGCGATAACTTTTGCGCACACCAATCAAAATACGCTTTTTGCGATTTTTTTACCAAACATGTAGCATAAACAAATTGGCCGAAAATGTTAAAAAACTTTGATTTTTACATTTTTTTGGTGAATTTCATATAAAAAAATCTGAAAAATATTGCTATTTTTGCAAAATTTACGCTCTTTTTTGTTTATAGCGCATGATCAAAAAATCGCACAGGTGATCTTTTAGAGCCTTGAAAAGCCGGTTTTAGACAAGATTTTAGATTTTTGGGCTCCAATGGCCTGAAAATTCTTTTGTTAAAATGACTCTATTTTGGTCTCCAAGTGTCTAAAAAAGCCTTTTTTTTTCAAAATAACTGAATTTGGTCACCAAAGGTCTGAAAAATACTTTAGTCAAAATGACTGTATTTTTGTCTTTTAGAGCCTTAAAAAGCCGGTTTTAGACAAGATTTTAGACATTTGGCTCCAATGGCCTGAAAAAAATGTTTTGGTCAAAAATACTCTATTTTGGTCTCCAAGTGTCTAAAAACCTTTTGTTAGTCAAAATAACGGCATTTGGTCACCAAAGGTCTGAAAAAAAATTTAGTCAAAATTACTGTATTTTTTGTCTTTTACAGCCTTAAAAAGACGGTTTTAGACAAGATTTGTTTAAAACCGGCCATTTGGGCTCCAATGGCCTGAAAAAAATATTTTGGTCAAAATGACTCTATTTTGGTCTCCAAGTGTCTAAAAACCTTTTGTTAGTCAAAATAACAGCATTTGGTCACCAAAGGTCTGAAAAAAAATTTAGTCAAAATGACTATATTTTTGTCTTTTAGAGCCTTAAAAAGCCGGTTTAAGACAAGATTTGTCTAAAACCGGCCATTTGGGCTCCAATGGCTTGAAAATTATTTGAAACCGTGAAACCATTGATCACTGTTCCTACAGCTCAAGCCACAGCCAATCACAGTTAGAATCATGCCCCGAGGGAAACACACAGCCCCTCCCTCTCAAAAAAAGTTAACGCCCTTCACTGCCAGTGTAATTTTACAGTAACAGTGCATATGTATAGCACTGATTACTGTAGAAATGTCACTGGTAACCCCAAAAGTGTCAAAAATGTCAGTCAAGGGTCCGATCTGTCTGCCGCAATTTTGCAGTACCGCAAAAAAAAATCGCAGATCGCCGCCATTACGCGTTGAAAAAAAAACTACAAAATGACAAAAATCTTTCCCTTTGTTAGTAAATGCGATAACTTTTGCGCAAACCAATCAAAATACGCTTTTTTTAACCAAACATATGTAGCATAAAACAAATTTGGCGAAAATGTTAAAAAAATTTTGATTTTCACATTTTTTGGGGGAATTTCATATAAAAAATGTGAAAAATATTGCTATTTTTGCAAAATTGACGCTCTTTTTTTGTTTATAGCGCATGATCAAAAAATCGCACAGGTGATCAAATACCACCAAAAGAAAGCTCTGTTTGTGGGAAAAAAAGGAAGTCAAATTTGTTTAGGTACAGCGTCGCACGACCGCGCAATTGTCCGTTAAAGTCAACGCAGTGCCAAATTGCAAAATAGGCCCTGGTCAGGAAGGGGGTCAAATCTTCCGGGGGTTAAGTGGTTAAATAGCCGGTTTTAGACACGATTTGTCTAAAACCGGCCATTTGAGTTTCAATGGCCTGAAAAAAATGTTTGGTCAAAATGACTCTATTTTGGTCTCCAAGTGTCTAAAAAGCCTTTTTTAGTCAAAATAACTGCATTTGGTCACCAAAGGTCTGATAAAAAAAATTGTCAAGATGACTGTATTTTTATCTTTTAGAGCCTTAAAAAGCCAGTTTTAGACAAGATTTGTCTATAACTGGCCATTTGGGCTCCAATTGCCTGAAAAAAAACGGTCAAAATGACTCTATTTTGGTCTCCAAGTGTCTAAAAAGCCTTTTTTAGTCAAAATAACTGCATTTGGTAATCAAAGGTCTGAAAAAAAATGTAGTCAAAATTACTATATTTTTGTCTTTTAGAGCCTTAAAAAGCCGGTTTTAGACAAGATTTTAGACATTTGGCTCAAATGGCCTGAAAAAAATGTTTTGGTCAAAATGAATCTATTTTTGTCTCCAAGTGTCTAAAAAGCCTTTTTAGTCAAAATAACTGCATTTGGTCACCAAAGATCTGAAAAAAAATTTAGTCAAATTGACTGTATTTTTGTCTTTTAGTGCCTTGAAAAGCCGGTTTTAGACAAGATTTTAGATTTTTGGGCTACAATGGCCTGAAATTTTTTTTGTTAAAATGACTCTATTTTGGTCTCCAAGTGTCTAAAAAAGTCTTTTTTAGTATAAATAAATGCATTTGGTCAGCAAAGGTCTGAAAAAATTAGTCAAAATTAATGTATTTTTGTCTTTTAGTGTCTTAAAAAGCTGGTTTTAGACCAGATTTGTCTAAAACCGGCCATTTGGGCTCCAATGGCCTGAAAAAACTTTTTGGTCAAAATGACTCTATTTTGGTCTCCAAGTGTCTAAAAAGCCTTTTTTAGTCAAAATAACTGCATTTGGTCACCAAAGGTCTGAAAAATACTATAGTCAAAATGACTATATTTTTGTCTTTTAAAGCCTTAAAAAGCCGGTTTTAGACAAGATTTTAGACATTTGGCTCCAATGGCCTGAAAAAAATGTTTTGCTCAGAAATACTCTATTTTGGTCTCCAAGTGTCTAAAAACCTTTTGTTAGTCAAAATAACGGCATTTGGTCACCAAAGGTCTGAAAAAAAAATTAGTCAAAATTACTGTATTTTTTGTCTTTTACAGCCTTAAAAAGCCGGTTTTAGACAAGATTTGTTTAAAACCGGCCATTTGGGCTCGATTGGCCTGAAAAAAATGTTTTGGTCAAAATGACTCTATTTTGGTCTCCAAGTGTATAAAAACCTTTCGTTAGTCAAAATAACGGCATTTCGTCACCAAAGGTCTAAAAAAATTTAGTCAAAGTGACTTTATTTTTGTCTTTTAGAGCCTTAACCACTATATACGTTGGCAGTAAGCCCCTCACAGGCAAAGTCATGTTGATCTACGTTGCTAGCCTGTTAGGGTCTACGCAGCGAGCGCGCGCCCCGGAGACGAGCTCCCGCGTGGTCATGGATCCCCCGCACGTGTCCCCTGATGTCCGCCGGTCACTCGGCGATCCGACAGAGGGAGAAAGTCAGGCGACTGATGTAAACAAGCCCCCTGTCATTCACATTACAATTAATGGGCTATATTTTAGCTCAAAAAGCTGTACTAAGCATTTTTAAGCCGCAAGATGCCCAAACAGGAGTATCGTGTGCAAGAGGCCTAAAAAGGCTTTTTAGACACTTG